>NC_090398.1:12603301-12788752 GCF_036365525.1 Heterodontus francisci | reverse complement strand
GAGGTGGCACTGCCCCGGGGTCTCGGTACAAGGGGGGGGGAGGTGGCACTGCCCCGGGGTCTCGGTACAAGGGGAGGGGGCACTGCCCCGGGGTCTCGGTACAATGGGGGGGAGGGGGCACTGCCCCGGGGTCTCGGTACAAGGGGAGGAGACACTGCCCCGGGGTCTCGGTACAAGGGGGGGAGGAGACACTGCCCCGGGGTCTCGGTACAAGGGGGGGGGGAGGAGACACTGCCCCGGGGTCTCGGTTCAGGGGGGAGGAGACACTGCCCCGGGGTCTTGGTTCAGGGGGGAGGGGGCACTGCCCCGGGGTCTCGGTACAAGGGGGGGAGGGGGCACTGCCCCGGGGTCTCGGTACAAGGGGGGGAGGTGGCACTGCCCCGGGGTCTCGGTACAAGGGGAGGGGGCACTGCCCCGGAGTCTCGGTACAAGGGGAGGGGGCACTGCCCCGGGGTCTCGGTACAAGGGGGGGGGGAGGAGACACTGCCCCGGGGTCTCGGTACAAGGGGGGGGGAGGGGGCACTGCCCCGGGGTCTCGGTACAAGGGGTGGGGAGGTGGCACTGCCCCGGGGTCTCGGTACAAGGGGGGGAGGGGACACCGCCCCGGGGTCTCGGTACAAGGGGGGGGGGAGGAGACACTGCCCCGGGGTCTCGGTTCAGGGGGGAGGAGACACTGCCCCGGGGTCTTGGTTCAGGGGGGAGGGGGCACTGCCCCGGGGTCTCGGTACAAGCGGGGGAGGGGGCACTGCCCCGGGGTCTCGGTACAAGGGGGGGAGGTGGCACTGCCCCGGGGTCTCGGTACAAGGGGGGGAGGGGACACTGCCCCGGGGTCTTGGTTCAGGGGGGAGGGGGCACTGCCCCGGGGTCTCGGTACAAGCGGGGGAGGGGGCACTGCCCCGGGGTCTCGGTACAAGGGGGGGAGGTGGCACTGCCCCGGGGTCTCGGTACAAGGGGAGGGGGCACTGCCCCGGAGTCTCGGTACAAGGGGAGGGGGCACTGCCCCGGGGTCTCGGTACAAGGGGGGGGGGAGGAGACACTGCCCCGGGGTCTCGGTACAAGGGGGGGGGAGGGGGCACTGCCCCGGGGTCTCGGTACAAGGGGTGGGGAGGTGGCACTGCCCCTGGGTCTCGGTACAAGGGGGGGAGTGGGCACTGCCCCGGGGTCTCGGTACAAGGGGAGGGGGCACTGCCCCGGGGTCTCGGTTCAGGGGGGAGGGGGCACTGCCCCGTGGTCTAGTTTTGGGGGGACCGGGCATTGCTCTCTGGTCTCGGTGCAGGGGGAGTGGGAGTCTCAGGTCTGGGACTGGGCACTGTCTCGGTTCGAGGGCTGGCTACACCCCTAGTTCTGTTAGGAAGGGTGTTGCAGAATTTGATCTGATCCGTTGGTCGTGGGATTGCGTAGTCCTGTCTGTCACATGCTGCTTCCGCTGTTTGGCAAGCACCTAGATCTGTGTTGTATCTTCAGCTGTTTGACATCTCTTTGTTAGGTGTGCCTGGTGCTGCCCCTGGCATGTCCTGTTGCACTCTTCATTGAATATAAATACCGTGGCTACAAGAGCAGGTCAGAGGCTGGGAATCCTGTGGCGAGTAACTCACCTCCTGACTCCCCAAAGCCTGTCCACCATCTACAAGGCACAAGTCAGGAGTGTGATGGAATACTCTCCACTTGCCTGGATGGGTGCAGCTCCAACAACACTCAAGAAGCTCGACACCATCCAGAACAAAGCAGCCCGCTTGATTGGCACCCCATCCACAAACATTCACTCCCTCCACCACCGATGCACAGTGGCAGCAGTGTGTACCATCTACAAGATGCACTGCAGCAACGCACCAAGGCTCCTTAGACAGCACCTTCCAAACCTGCGACCTCTACCAACTAGAAGGACAAGGGCAGCAGATGCATGGGAACACCACCACCTGCAAGTTCTCCAACTCACACACCATCCTGACTTGGAACTATATCGCCGTTCCTTCACTGTCGCCGGGTCAAAATCCTGGAACTCCCTTCCTAACAGCACTGAGGGTGTACCTACCTCACATGGACTGCAGCGGTTCAAGAAGGCAGCTCACCACCACCTTCTCAAGGGCAATTAGGGATGGGCAATTAATGCTGGCCCAGATAGCGACGCCCACATCCCATGAATGAATTAAATCACAATGTAATGTCTGTGAACAGTTCTTTGATAGCACTCCTGTTATATTTATTACAGAGCACCGGAGTCTGTCGCCGTCATGGCTGAGGGGCCGCAGTTGGGAGGACGTCCATCCACTCTGAAGAGGAAGCGACCAGACCAAGGCAGGTTCGGTGAGTGACCCTTCAATTGTCAACCATCTCCTTGCATGCTTATCAATTCGTACGGTACTGAAGAAGGCCATTCAGCCCATCGTGCTAGTGCTGTTCTCATCGGAAGAGCTCTCCAATTCATCCCTCTTCGCAATCTAAAGGCAACTTACAGCCTTCTGAACTCAACAGTTTCACAGCATGACCTCTCGATCTATTTTTCTTTGCGGTCGGTGATGCTGCTTTTCCAATTCACACTGACTCTCGATACAAACGTTTGTTTCTTTATTCGTCCCGCTGTACTCTCCTTTTTCTTGCCACCGTCGCGATGTTTGTCCATTAATGTCTCCTGCCTCCCACCTTATCACGAACCTCCCTTTTTTCGCTCACCACCCAACCCCACCCCCGCTTTCTCTGCCTCTGTACTTGAACATGTCTAAATTTTTCCGGTTCCGACGAAACTGTTTCTCCCTCCACAGATGCTGCCTGACCTGCTGAGCATTTCCAGCTTATTTTGTGTTTGTTCGAGTCCCACTTCCCACCCGCTCCTTTTTTCTTTTCCCCCTCCCCTCGACAAGCATTTTAACCAATTCTGACACAGGCCCACCACCCCTGGGCTGTATCATTGTCCGAATTCCTCCTTTTAAATATTATTATTGAATCGTCTTCTGCTGCTGTTGGAGGCAGTGAATCCATTCCGGATGGAAATAAGTTGCGCTGTTTGGAAAGAAATGTTCGTCATGTTGCCCCTGGTTCTTTCGCCAATCACTTTTAAGCGGTGTCCCTCCGGTTACTGACCCTCCTGCCGCTGGTAACCGTATCTGCTTATTGACGCTAACTAAACCCCTCATCGTTTTGAATGCGTCGATTAAATCTCCCCTTAACCTTCTCTGCTCTAAGGAGAACAATCCCAGATTCTCCAGTCTCTCCACGTTAACTGAACTCCCTCATCCCTGGGACCATTCAGGTCAATCTCCTCTGCTCCCTCTCCGAGGCCTCGGCATCCTGCCCAAAGTGTGGTGCCCAGAATGGAAACAAACCTCCAGCTGAGGCCAGGTTTCCTTGCTCTTGTACCCTATACCTCTGTTAATAAGCCGATTAACAACCTTCCCAGCTTGTCTTGCCATCTTCAAGACTTTGGTCTGCCCACACCCCCCAGGGTCTCCCCGTTCCAGTATTTAAACGGTCCGGGCTCCCCAAACTAAATACTGCGACTGGCACAGGAAGAGGCAACGGTGCCACTGCGTCTGGACAGAGTGGAGTGGGCGACCCTCTTATTTTTTCGTTCATGGGATGTGCGTGCCTCTGTCGAGACTTTCACCATTGCCCCTCCCGAGTTGGCCTTGGGAACACGGTGGTGAGCCGCCTCGAATGCACCTGACTGATTTGCTGAGGCAGTTCACAGTCAACCAGATTGTTGTGGGTCTGGAGCCACCTGGAGGCCCAGACTGGATGACAGCAGAGGGGTGATGGGTGACTGGGACGTGGTTTCGAAGCAATAGGCATGCTCAGTTCAGTTAATCTGTCAGCTGTGTCTTCCAGCCCCGACAACCCTCCCTATCTCTGTAACTTCCTCCGGCCCCGACAACCCTCCATGTCTCTGTAACCTCCTCCAGCCCCTTTAACCCTCCCTATCTCTGTAACCTCGTACCACCCTCCCGATCTCTGTAACCTCCTCCGGCCCCTACAACCCTCCCTATCTCTGTAACCTCTTCCAGCCCCTTTAAACCTCCCTATCTCTCCAACCTCCTCCAGCCCCGACAACCCTCCCTATCTCTGTAACCTCCTCCAGCCCCCTCTATCTCTGTAACCTCCTCCAGCTCCGACAACCCTCCCTATTTCTGTAAGTTCCTCCAGCCCCTTTAACCCTCCCAATCTCTGTAACCTCTCACAACCCTCCCTATCTCGGTAACCTCCTCCAGCCCCTTTAACCCTCCCTATCTCTGTAACCTCCTCCTGCTCCTGCAACCCTCACTATCTCTGTAACCTCCTCCAGCTCCTACAACCCTCCCTATCTCTGTAACCTCCTCCAGCCCCTATAACCCTCCCTATCTCTGTAACCTCTCCAGCTCCTGCAACCCTCCCTATTTCTGTCACCTCCTCCAGCCCCTACAACCCTCCCTATCTCTGTAACCTCCTCCAGCTCCTACAATCCTCCCAATCTCTGTAACCTCCTCCAGCCCCTACAACCCTCCCTATCTCTGTAACCTCCTCCAGCCCCTACAACCCTCCCTATCTCTGTAACCTCCTCCAGCTCCTGCAACCCTCCCTATCTCTGTAACCTCCTCAAGCCCCTTTAACCCTCCATCTCTGTAACCTCCTCCAGCCCCTACAACACTCACTATCTCTGTAACCTCCTCCAGCCCCTACAACCCTCCCTATCTCTGGAACCTCCTCCAGCCCCTATAACTCTCCCTATCTCTGTAACCGCCTCCAGCCCCTTCAACCCTCCCTATCTCTGTAACCTCCTCCAGCTCCTACAATCCTCCCAATCTCTGTAACCTCCTCCAGCCCCTACAACCCTCCCTATCTCTGTAACCGCTTCCAACCCTCTGACATCTCTGTGTTCCTCCAGTTCTGGCCTCTTGTGCATCCCTGATTTTAATCGCTCCACTTTTGACGGCCCTGCCTTCAGCTCTGGAATTCCCACCCTAAACCTCTCTGACACTCTCTGCACCTTGAAGATGCTGTTTGGAACCTGCATCTTTGACCGACCTTTCGGTCAGTTGTCTCGGGGTCAGATGTTATTTGACAATCGCTCCTGTGAAGCACCTTGGGTAATTTTTCAATGCCAGTGGTGCTGTATGAGTGCAAGTTGTTTACCAGCTAACTGTGGTTTTCATTCCAAGCCCCTTATTGAGGTCACCTTTAAAGCAAGTCTCGACAGTGCAAATGTTGTTCAGTATTTAAGTGGATTTTCTGATTTGCGTTTGGCAGATCCAGACACGACAATCTCTGAAATGCTGTCAGATGATTTCAGGCTGTACCAGTGCACAGGATACTATCGGGACAGACTAGAACAGGCGCTTGAAGAAGCGGTCGGGGACGTCAGCCTGGCTTTAAAACGCAAGAAACATTTCAGCGCAGGCGAGAACCAGGTCAGGTGGAATAAGCTACAATAACACAGCGGGCAGGATGTGCAATATCGCAACGATGATGTCTCCAATTCCCCTTTTGAAAGTTCCTCTTGAATCTGCTTCCACCGTCCTTTCAGGGCAGCACATTCCAGATCACAACAACTCACTGTGTAAAAACATTTCTCCTCATCTCCCCCTCTGGTTCCTCTGCTGATTATCTTAAATCTGTCCCCCTCCGGTTACCGACCCTCCTGCCACTGGAAACAGTTTCTCCTTATTTACTCCATCAAAACCCTTCCTGATTCTGAACGCCTCGATTAAATCTCCCCTTAACCTTCTCTGCTCTAAGGAGAACAATCCCAGCTTCTCCAGTCTCTCCACATTAACTGAACTCTCTCATCCCTGGGACCATTCAGGTCAATCTCCTCTGCTCCCTCTCCAAGGCCTTGACATCCTTCCGAAAGTGTGCTGCCCAGAATTGGACACAATACGACAGCTAGGGTGTAACCGGTATTTTTATAAAGGGTTTAGTGTAACTTCCTTGCTTTGTACACTGTTCATCTGTTAATAAATCCAGGGATGCTGCAGGCCTTATTAACAGCCTCCTGAGCTGGTCACACCTTCCGAGAATCGTGTGCATAGACCCCCAGACCTCTCTGTTCCTGCACCCACTTTGAAATTGTACCATTTACTTTAGACTGCCTCCCCTCATTCTTCCCAGCAAAATCCATCGCATCTGTGCATTAAATTTCATCTGCATCGTGTGTTCCCAGTTCAACAATGTGTCTGAGCCCTCCTGAGGTGTGTCAATATCCTCCTCTCACCCAGAGTAACACTTCCAGTGCAGTCCTGAAGGACTGCTCCTCTGTCGGAGGTGCCATCTATCAGGGTGAAACATTAACCCCGTCTGCCCTCTCAGGTGTGCTACGACTGAGGCGGGATGGCGTGCACTGTTAATTCAGTCCCACTTCTCCACAGGGCACAACATATTCTTTAAAATGTTCCCAATTGCTGAAACAGTCCATCAGATATACTATTTTTTCCCCCCCAGAATCGAACACACTAACCAGGTTAATTTACTGAACAACAAAATGAACAGTTTATTTTAAAACAAGTCTGAACTAATAATAAAGTAAAATAGCATATAGATCAAAATTATGAAGAATCCAACAGTAACTTTTTGAAAAATATATATATGCATATATATTCCTATACATAAAACGGTTAACTGGAAAAATCAAAAGGATTTTTAGATCAGAGCTCCGTTACAAACTAAAAAAGCTTGGGTAACCTTCGAGCTCCTGCAGGCCCACCCAGATGTTCTGTGCCTGCTACTAAGCTTGACCAATCAAAGGAGAGTGGTCAATTTTCTGCCCCTGTTGCCGCTCCGTCCCACGGTCCCTGCTCTTTCCCTCCGTTATTGTACATTTTCTCATTTTCAGTATTTCTCCAATTCCCCTTTTTAAACGTCCTATTGAATCTGCTTCCACCGTCCTTTCAGGCAGCACATTCCAGATCACAACAACTCACTGTGTAAAAACATTTCTCCTCATCTCCCCCTCTGGTCCCTCTGTCGATTGTCTTAAATCTGTGTCCCTCTGGTTACCGACCCTCCTGTCACTGGAAACAGTTTCTCCTTATTTACTCCATCAAAACCCTTCCTGATTCTGAACGCCTTGATTAAATCTCCTCTTAACCTTCTCTGCTCTAAGGAGAACAATCCCAGCTTCTCCAGTCTCTCCACATTAACTGAACTCCCTCATCCCTGGGACCATTCAGGTCAATCTCCTCTGCTCCCTCTCCAAGGCCTCGACATCCTCTGTAAAGGGTGGTGCCCAGAATTGGACACAAACCTCCGGCAGGGGCCTAACCAGTGTTTTATAAAATAAAAACAGAAAGTGCTGGAAATACTCAGCAGCTCAGGCAGCATCTGTGGAGAGAGTAACAGAGTTAACGTTTCAGTTCTGTGA
This sequence comes from Heterodontus francisci, assembly GCF_036365525.1. Taxonomy (NCBI): domain Eukaryota; kingdom Metazoa; phylum Chordata; class Chondrichthyes; order Heterodontiformes; family Heterodontidae; genus Heterodontus; species Heterodontus francisci. Next base: position 12,781,425 of record NC_090398.1, on the reverse strand, counting down.
CTTTTCATCAGGACTCAGTTTTATCCCCTTACGCCCCCACCTCAATGAATTTCGCGCTCAGCATGACGTTGAGCTCTTCTTCCGTCACCTCCGCCTCCGGGCTCACTTCTTTGACCAGGAGTCCTCCCCCCGACCAGCAGACCCATTCACCCACCTCCAGTATTCTCCCTCCACTTGGACCCCTCCCTCTGGCCTCTTACCCGCTCTTGACCTTTTCATTAAAAACTGTCGGCGAAACATCGGCTGTCTCAATTTCTCTGCCCCCCCCTCACTCTAACCTGTTAACCTGTTCCCCTCTGAACTTCCCACACTCCGTTCTCTCAGGTCTAACCCTGACATTGTCATCAAACCTGCAGACAAAGGTGGTGCTGTTGTTGTTTATGGCGTACTGACCTCTACCTTGTAGAGGCTCAGTGCCAACTCACAGACACTTCTTCCTACCTCCCTCTGGACCATGACCCCACCACCGAACATCAAGCTACTGTCCACAGGACTGTCACTGACCTCATCTCCTCTGGAGATCTTCCCTCTGGAGGTTCCAACCTCATAGTCCCGCAACCCCAGACAGCCCGCTTCAACCTCCTTCCCAAAATCCACAAACCGGACTGTCCTGGCAGACCCATTGTTTCAGCCTGTTCCTGCCCCACTGAACTTATTTCTTCCTATCTTGACTCTTTTCTCCGCTGGTCCAGTCTCTTCCCACCTACATCCATGACTCTTAGACGCCCTGCTTCATTTTAACAATTTCCGGTATCCTGGCCCTAACCGCCTCCTCTTCACTATGGACGTCCAATCTCTCTACACCTCCATCCCACAGCAGGACGTTTTGAGGCCTCTCCGCTTCTTCCTGGAACAGAGGCCCAACCAGTCCCCATCCACCACCACCCTCCTCCGCCTGGCTGAACTTGTTCTCACATTGAACAACTTTTCCTTCAACTCCACTCACTTCCTTCAAGTAAAAGGTGCTGCTCTGCGTACCCGCATGGGTCCTAGTTATTCATGTCTTTTTGTGGGATATGTCGAACATTCCTTGTTCCAGTCCTACTCAGGCCCCCTCCCCCAACTCTTTTTCTGATACATTGATGACTGTATCGGTGCCGTTTGCTGCTCCCGCTCCGAACTGGAAAACTTTATCAACTTTACTTCCATTTCCTCCACCCTTTCACCTTTACATGGTCCATCTCCGACCTTCCCTTCCCTTCCTCGACACCTCTGTCTCCATTTTTGGAGATAGGCTGTCTGCTAATATTCATTATAAGCCCACCGACTCCCACAGCTACCTCGACTACACTTCACACCCTGCCTCCTGTAAGGACTCCAGTTTCACCATCTCCGACGCATCAGTTCTGACGATGCAGTGTCTCTGATATATCTTTTTCCTCAACCGAGGATTCCCCTCCATTGTTGTTGACAGGGCCCTCAACCGTGTGGGGCCCATTTCCCCCACATCTACCCTCATCCCTTCCCCTCCCTCCCAGAACCGTGACAGGGTTCCCCTTGTCCTCACTTTCCACCCCCACCAGCCTCCACATCCAGAGGATCATCCTCCGCATTTCTTGCCACCTACGGCGTGATGCCGCCACCAAACGCACCTTCGCCTCCCCTCCCCTATCAACATTCCGAAGGGATCGTTCCCTCCGCGACACCCTGGTCCACTCCTCCATTACTCCCGACACCTCGACCCCTTCCCCTGCAACTGCAGGAGGTGTATTACCTGCCCATTTGCCTCCTCTCTCCTCATCCAAGGCCCAAACACTCCTTTCAGGTGAAGCAGCCATTTACTTGTATTTCTTTAATATACTGTATTCGCTGCTCACAATGTGGTCGTCTCTACACTGGGCAGACCAAACGCAGATTGGGTGACCGCTTTGCGGAATACCTCCGCTCAGACAGAAAACACGACCTTGAGCTTCCGGTCGCTTGTCATTTCAGCACTCCCACCTGCTCTCATACCAACATTTGTGTTTTTGGCCTGTTCCAGTGTTCCAGTGAACATCAACACAAGCTCGAGGAGCAGCACCCGATCTTTCGGTTTGGTACTCTACAGCTTTGCGGACTGAACATTGAGTTCAATAACTTGTGAGCATGGCTGGCCTTTTTTTCTCTTTATTTTTTATTTTATATTTTAACTATGTGCCTGTTTTTCATGTAGACAGAGCTGCTCATTATTCTGCTATTAACGCTGTCTCTGGACTAATGCTTTGTCTTTCACCACAAGCATTAACACGCACTTTGCCTTAGGCCCAGGACAGCTTTGTTGTTTAATCTCTCCCGCCCTCTGCTCTATCGCACACCTTCTCTTTAGTTCTCTTAACCACCAACACTGCCCCCGCACACCCCCCCCCCTCCTTCACTTTCTTAAAGCCTAATTCTTTTCTAACCTTTGCCAGTTCTGATGAATGGTCACTGACCTGACACGTTAACTCTGCTTCTCTCTCCACAGATGCTGCCAGACCTGCTGAGTATTTCCAGCCCTTTCTGTTTCCATTTCAGATTTCCAGTATCTGCAGTATTTTGCTTTTATTCCAGCATTGTATGCGTTTGGCACAACTCCCTGACTTTTCTACTCTATGCCTCTATTTATAAAGCCTCACTGTTAACTTTCTTGTTCACCGATCCTGTCACCTTCAAAGATTTGTTTGCGTACGGCCACAGGTTTCTCTGTTGCTGCATCCCCTTTAGAATTGTAGCATTCTATGATTTTTGTCTCGTGCAAAAACACAAATGGGTTTTGCCAACCTCTGCTGAGACAAAAGATGAGTTACGGTTTTGGAAATAATGCTCTGTGACGATTCAAACCCAAGGCAAGTGAGAACTTCAGGTGGTACAAAGTTATCTGGGACTGCAAGCTGTGAGGAGGACAAAGGGGCTGCAGAGGGACATAGACCGGGTAGGTGAGTGGTCAAGAACCCGGCAGATGGAATATAACGTGGAGGAATGTGAGGTTAAGGCATCATGGAGTCAGTCAGGCAAAGGAGGAGGCCATTCGGCCCGCTGAGCCCCTGCCAGTTCTCTACAGGGCAATCCAATCAGTCCCATTCTCTTTCCCCCCCCCGCCCCCACTCGGTGCCCGTAGCCTTGCATCCAATTTCCTTTAGAAGCCATTGATCGTTTCAGCTTCAAACTGCCCTCATGGGCAGCAAGGCCCACCCGCTGCGTAGAAAAACAAAATCTGACTCACGTTTCCCCTCCCCTCGCCGCCCCCCCAACAACATCTTGATCCACTTTACTGCAAGTTATTCACTTTGGTAGGAAGAACAGAAAAAAACAGAATATTTTCTAAATGGTGGGGGACGGGGAATTGTTTGCATTCAGAGGGGTCTGGGTATCCTCGTACACGAATCACAGAAAGTTAACCCGCAGGTACGCAATTATACGGGGCATTGGTGAGGCGACACCTGGATTCCTGTGTGCAGTTCTGGTCTGCTTAACCTAAGGAAGGACATACGAGGGGGAGTGCATTGAAGGTTCACTGGACTGCTTCCTCGAGGGGATTGCCCTATGAGGTGAGATTGAGTGCACTGGGCCTCTATGTCCTGGAGTTTAGGAGAATGAGAGGTGATCTCATTGAAACATACAAAATTCCGAAAGGGGTTTGACAGGGTAGTTGCTGGGAGGATGTTTCCTCCTGGCTGGAGAGAGCATAACGCGGTGGGGGCGGCGGCACAGTCTCAGGATAAGGGGTCGGCCATTTTGGATTGAGATGAGGAGAAATGTCCTCACTCCGAGGGTTGTGAATCTTTGGGAATTCTCGACTCCAGAGAGGATGTTCAGTCATTGAGTATATTCACGACTGAGATCGAGAGATTTTTAGATAGTGAGGGAATTAAGGGGTATGGGGATAATTAAGGGAAGTGGAGAATAATGTGGGAAAGTGTCCATTTTGGCCAGAAAAATAGAAAAGCAACATATTATTTAAATGGCGAGAGGTTGCAGAGGGATCTGGGTGTCCTCGCACACAAACATAGAGTTAATGTACAGGTACAGCAAGTCATTAAGACGGCGCTTATTGCAAGAGGAATAGAGAGTATAAAAGTAGAGATGTTTTGCTACAGTCGTACAGGGTATTGGTGAGACCACATCTAGAGTATTGCGTACAGTTTTAGTCTCTTTATTTAAAGGATAAAATTGCATTGGATGCAGTTCAGAGAAGGCTCACTGGACTGATTCCTGGGATGAGAGGGTTATCATATGAGGAAAGATTGGACAGGTTGGGTCCATATTCTTTGCAGTTTAGACGAATGAGAGGTGACCTTATTGAAACATATAAGATCCTGAGGGGACCTGACTGAGTCGATGTTGAAAGGATGTTTCCCCTTGTGGGAGAGACGAAGACTAGGGGGCATAGTTTATAAATAAGGAGTCACCCATTTAAGACGGAGATGAGGCGAAATGTTTTTGCGTAGAGGGTCATGATTCTGTGGAGCTCTCCTCCCCAGACAGCAGAGGAGGCAGGATCATTGAACGTTTTTAAGGCAGAGGTGGACAGATTCTTGACAGACAAGGGAGTCAAAGGGTATTGGGGAAGTGGAGTTCTGTCTGCAAACAGATCGGCTATGATTTTATAGGATGGCGGAGCAGACTCGATGGACCGAATGGCCTACTCCTCCCGTTATGTTCTTAATAGTGGAGCGGGGCGGGGGAAGGGGTGAGGACAAATCAGACGATACAAACTAGACTGGTATTTCCTGACATATGGAAGGTTAAGGGGTGATTTTAATTGAGGTTTTAGGATTGTGAAAGGAAGTGATTGGCAAAAGTGAGAGAGAAAATCTTTCTGCTGGTGGAGGAGTTGAGGATAAGAGGGTGGGAGGGGTGGGGTGGGGTGGGCATCAGCTTAAAATCAGAGGCTGGCCATTCAGGAGAGAAGTTAGGAAACACGTCTTCACGCAAAGGGTGGAAGATGTGTGGAACGCTCACCCAGAGAAAGCAGCCGAAGCTCAGTGAATCATTTTAAATCTGAGGTCTGGACAAGGGTATGAAGAGATGTGCAGCCAAGACAGGTGGATGGAGTGAACATACAGATCAGCCATGAACTCACTGAAAACCGGCGCCAACCAGTGGGTGTGGGGCAAAGGACATCAACGCAATTTGAAGATCCTTCTCGAATTGGCGGAATCTCGACCTATGGGCAGGCTCAGCTTTGAGTCTTAAGCCAGCGTAAGATATGGCAGAGAAACACAAGTGCTACTGGTTTTTAAGTTGCAGCTCAAGCACCTTTCAAAACTCCCCCCGACCTTTTCATAGAATCGTGGAATGAAACAGGGCTGAAAGAGGCCATTTGGCCCATCGCGCCCGTGCCGGCTCTTTTGAAGGCGATCTGATTAGTCTCACTCCCTCCCTGCTCTTTTCCCAATAGCCTTGCAAATTTTTCCTCTTCAAGTATTCAATTCTCCTGTTGAAAGTTCCGATTGAATTTGCTTCCACCGTCCTTTCAGGCAGTGCTTTCCAGATCATAACACACTGCGTAAAATACATCTCTCCCAATTTGCCAATTATCTTAACTCTCTGTCCCCTTCTGCCGCTGGAAACGGTTTCTCTTTATTTACTCCATCAAAACCCTTCCTGATTCTGAACGCATCAATTAAATCTCCTCTTAACCTTCTCTGTTCTAAGGAGAACAATCCCAGCTTCTCCAGTCTCTCCACAGTAACTGAACTCCCTCATCCCTGGGACCATTCAGGTCAATCTCCTCTGCTCCCTCTCCAAGGCCTCAACATCCTTCCTAAAGTGTGGTGCTCAGAATTGAACACAAACCTCCAAGTGGGGTCTGACCAGTGTTTTACGCAGGTTTCGCAAAAACCAGGTTTGGTCAATTCCTTCCACATTGCACTGATATGACTGGAGGAGCCAAATAGAAACTCAATCCTTCGTTTTCTGATTGAGAATCTGCTAGCCTTGATATTACAACAACAACTTGTATTTCTATAGCACCTTTAACACGGCAAAATGTGCCAAGGCGTGTCACAGGAATTTGAACCGAGCCACATGAGATGTTAGGACAGATGGCCAAAAGCTCGGTCAAAGAGGTGCATTTTAAGGAATGTCTTAAAGGAAGAGAGAGAGAGAGGCGGAGAGGTACAGGGAGGGAGTTCCAGAGCTTTGGGCTCAGGCAGCTGAAGGCATGACCACCAATGGGGGAGCGATGGAAATCTAGGGATAGGCAAGAGGCCAGAGTTGGAGGAGCATCGCGATCGCAGAGGGTTGTAGGAGCTGGAGGAGGTTACAGAGATAGGGAGGGTTGTGGGGGCTGGAGGAGGTTACAGAGATGGGGAGGATTGTAGGGGCTGGAGGAGGTTACGGAGATGGGGAGGGTTGTGGAGGCTGGAGGAGGTTACAGAGATGGGGAAGGTTGTAGGATCTGGAGGAGGTTACAGAGATAGGGAGTGTTGTGGGGGCTGGAGGAGGTTACAGAGATGGGGAGGGTTGTGGGGGCTGGAGGAGGTTACAGAGATGGGGAGGGTTGTGGGGGCTGGAGGAGGTTACAGAGATGGGGAGGGTTGTAGGAGCTGGAGGAGGTTACAGAGATGGGGAAGGTTGTAGGAGCTGGAGTAGGTTACAGAGATAGGGAGGGTTGTGGGGGCTGGAGGAGGTTACAGAGATAGGGAGGGTTGTGGGGGCTGGAGGAGGTTACAGAGATAGGGAGGGGTGTAGGGGCTGGAGGAGGTTACAGAGATCGAGAGGGTTGTGGGGGCTGGAGGAGGTTACAGAGATAGGGAGGGTTGTGGGGGCTGGAGGAGGTTACAGAGATATGGGGAAGGTTGTAGGAGCTGGAGGAGGTTACAGAGATAGGGAGGGTTGTGGGGGCTGGAGGAGGTTACAGAGATGGGGAAGGTTGTAGGAGCTGGAGGAGGTTACAGAGAGGGAAGGTTGTAGGAGCTGGAGGAGGTTACAGAGATAGGGAGGGTTGTAGGAGCTGGAGGAGGTTACAGAGATAGGGAGGGGTGTAGGGGCTGGAGGAGGTTACAGAGATAGGGAGGGTTGTAGGAGCTGGAGGAGGTTACAGAGATAGGGAGGGTTGTGGGGGCTGGAGGAGGTTACAGAGATGGGGAAGGTTGTAGGAGCTGGAGGAGGTTACAGAGATAGGGAGGGTTGTGGGGGCTGGAGGAGGTTACAGAGATGGGGAAGGTAGTAGGAGCTGGAGGAGGTTCCAGATGTGGAGCCTATAAATGTGATTTGCTATTCCCATTTGGAGTGCTGAGCCTGTGTGTAACCTGCAACTGGGAATATCAAAATGCAGAGATTTAATTGATAAACTAAACTCGCTCATGTGGTGGACTGCATGTGATTACATAGAATATGCACAGCACTGAGCCAAGCCATTTGGCCCATCTAGCCTGTGCCAATATTGATATATTTTTTTATTTTAGCGATACAGCACTGAAACGGGCCCTTCAGCCCACCGAGTCTGTACCAACCAACAACCACCCATTTATACTAACCCTACAGTAATCCCATATTCCCTACCACCTACCTACACTCGGGACAATTTACAACAACCAATTTACCTATCAACCTGCAAGTCTTTTGGCTGTGGGAGAAAACCAGAGCACCCTGCGAAAACCCACGCGGTCACAGGGAGACCTTGCAAACTCCGCACAGGCAGTACCCAGCATTTAAACCCGGGTTCCTGGAGCTGTGAGGCATCTCCCATTCCGTTGGCCTCATCTCTGCCCTTCTGCATCTCTTTCTATCTGCATTTCTCCTGTGTACTCATCCAGTTTCCATCTGAAAGCATCAACACTATTTACCTCAACTATTCCCTGTGGTAGTGAGTTCCACATTCTCTGGGGAAAGCGGTTTCACCTGTATTCCCCACTGGATTTATTAGCAAGTATCTGCTGGCACTGTCATCTGTTTTACGACATCTATGGCACTGAAGAAGATGCCAAAAATGATTCACTCGATGTGGGACATTTTACCCATCAGGAAACCGGCTGGGACTCCTTTCTCTGGAAAAGAGACTAAGGGGTGACCTGATAGAGGTCTTTTAAGATTCTGTAAGGGTTCAATAGGATGGATTTAGGGAAAAATGTTTCTGCTTGTAGGTGAGACCAGAGGTAGAAGCCATCAATATAAGATAGTCACAGATAAATCCAGAATACAGGTGATATGTTTCTAAGTCAGGATGATGTGTGACTTGGAGGGGGACTTGCAGGTGGTGATGTTCCCATGTTATCTGCTGCTCTTGTCCTTTTAGGTGGTAGAGGTCGTGAGTTTGGAAGGCGTTGTCTAAGGAGCCTTGGTGCGTTGCTGCAGTGCATCTTGTGGATGGTACACACTGCTGCCACTGTGCGTCAGTGGTGGAGGGAGTGAATGTTCTGGATGGGGTGCCAATCAAGTGGGCTGCTTTGTCCTGGATGGTGTTGAGCTTCTTGAGTGTTGTTGGAGTTGCACCCATCCAGTGGAGAAAAGAGAAGGCTGAGGGGTGACCTAATGGAGGTCTTGAATATTATAAAGGGTTTGATAGGGCAGTCTTAGAGATGTGTCCACTTGTGGGGCAGACCTGAGCTAGGGAGCTAGTTCATTCATGGGATGTGGGCGTCACTGGCCAGGCCAGCATTTATTGCCCATCCCTAATTGCCCTTGAGGAGGACGTGGTGAGCTGCCACTAATAAATCCAATGGGGAATTCAGGAGAAACCTCTTTCCCCGGAGAGTGGTGAGAATGTGGAGCTCGCTACCACAGGGAGTGGTTGAGGTGAATCGTGTCGATGGATTTAAGGAGAAGCTGGTAATTCACATGAAGGAGAGAGGAATAGAAGGAGATGGTGAGGGGGTGAGAGGAGGCTTGAGTGGAGCAGCAACACCAGCACGGAGCTGATCGGCCGAATGGCCTGTTTCCGTGCTGTGAATGTTTTGTAACGTATTCATTGTTTATTGCAGAGGATCAATGAGCTGGCGGAGAACGGAGAGAGGGCTGCAAGTGCCAAACTGCTTCTGGATCTGGTGATGGAGAAAGGTTCTAAAGCACGGCGGGCGATGTGGGAATCCTTCGTGGAAGTGTGTCGTGACGTACCAAAGTTGGAGAATATATTGAAAGACGTGGAGGAATACGGTACCGTATAATCTCCCGCTGAATACAGTCTGATTTTACAATGACGTAAGTAGTATAAAGTGAGGAGGATAGGAACAGCAGGACATAGCAAGGCTGGTGAAATGGGCAGACACGTGGCAGATGCAGTTTAATGCAGAGAAGTGCAGTGTGATTCATTTTGGCGGGAGGAATGGGGAGAGGCAGTATAAACTAAATAGTCCAATTTTAAAGGAGGTGCAGGAACAGAGGGAGCTGGGGGTGCACGTACACAAATCTTTAAAGGTGGCAGGACAAGTTGAGAAGGCTGATTCGGGGGGTGGGGGAAGGGCAAATGGGATTCCAGGCTTTATTAATAGAGGCATAGAGTACAAGAGCAAGGAAATTATGCTAAACCTTTATCAGTCTCTGTGTTAGGCCCCAGCTGCAGTTTTTTGTCCAATTCTGGTCGCCACACTTTCGGAAGGATGTCAAGGCGTTGGAGAGGGTGCCGAGGAGATTGACTAGAATTGTCCCAGGGATGAGGGAGTTCAGTTCATGTGGAGAGACTGGAGAAGCTGGGATTGTTCTCCTTAGAGCTGTGAAGGTTAAGGAGAGATTTAATCGAGGCGTTCAGAAGCAGGAAGGGTTTTGATGGAGTAAATAAGGAGAAACTGTTTCCAGTGACAGGAGGGTCGGTAACCAGAGGGACACAGATTTAAGATAATCGGCAGAGGAACCAGAGGGGGAGATGAGGAGAAATGTTTTTACACGGTGAGTTGTTGTGATCTGGAATGTGCTGCCCTGAAAGGACGGTGGAAGCAGATTCAATAGGAACTTTCAAAAGGGGAATTGGAGAAATACTTGCAGAATAAAAATTTGCCAGGCTTTGGGGAATAGAGAAGGGAAGGGTTGAAATAATTGGATAGCTCTATCAAAGAGGTGAAACAGGCAGGAAGGGCTGAATAGCTGCTTCCTGTACTGTGTGAGCCTGGTTCTGTGATGTATTTCACTGTCATAGTGCACATCTCTGGTTTCATTCAAACTGGTTGATTTAAACAGGTTCCCATCCATTTGATTACATGGACATCATGGAAGGTTTACTCGATGTACCCAGTCAGCTGGCAGGTAGGTGACAACGCGAAGGTTTCAAAGTCTGTATTTCACTCCGGATTGTCGGCAAGTTTACCTCCGACCGTTGAGCATAGGAATAGAGAAGGAGGCCATTCAGCCCCTCGAGCCTGTTCCCCCTATTCAGAGAGATTCTGGCTGATCTGTGACCGAGCTCCATTTGCCCACCTTTTCCCCCATATCTTTTCACATCGATGGATAACAAAAAAAATTCTATTGATCTGATTTAAAATTAACAATTGATCTGACATCACTTACCATTTGTGGAGTTTAATTCCAAACTTCTCCCACCCCTTTGTGTGCCAGTGTTCCCTAATTTCACTCCTGAACGGTCTGGCTCTGATGTTTAGACTCTGAGCCCCCAGTCCTGGACTCCCCCAGCCAGTGGGAATAGTTTCTCTCGATCTACCCTGTCCGTTCCCCTGCATATCTTGAAAACTCCAATCAAATCACCCTTTCACCAGCTAAATTCCAGGGAATACACCCCATTGTTTGTGTAATCTCCCCTCGTAATTTAACCCTCTCAGTCCAGGTATCATTCTGGTAAATCGACACTCCACTCCTTCTGAAGGTTTGCCTTTTGAACATTGGTTTGCAGTCATGCCAGAATCTGAAGCACTGAGACTGTCTATTTCCATCTCTGTCATATCACCTGCTGCTGAAACCCTCAGTCATGCCTTTATTACCTCTGAATGTGACTATTCCCGTGCACTCCTGGCTGCTGTCCCATATTCCACTCTCTGTAAACTTGAGGGCATCCAAATCTCTGCTGCTCCAGTCCCAACTCGCACCGGCTCCTGTTCACCCATCACCCACTGTGCTCGACGACCGACACTGGTTCCTGGTGAGGCAATATCTCAGTTTTAAAATTTGTAGCCTTGTTTTCAATTTCCTTCATTGTCTCAGCCCTCCGAACCCTGTAACCTCCTCCAGCCCCTACAACCCTCCCTACCTCTAACCTCCTCCAGCCCCTACAACGCTCCCTACCTCTAACCTCCTCCAGCCCCTACAACCCTCCCTATCTCTAACCTGCTCCAGCCCCTACAACCCTCCCTATCTCGAACCTGCTCCAGCCCCAACAACCCTCCCTATCTCTATCCTCCACCAGCCCCTACAACCCTCCCTATCTCTGTAACCTCCTCCAGCCCCTACAACCATCCCTACCTCTAACCTCCTCCAGCCCCTACAACCCTCCCCACCCTGTAACCTCCTCCAGCCCCTACAACTCTCCCTACCTCTAACCTCCTCCAGCCCCTACAACCCTCCCCACCCTGTAACCTCCTCCAGCCCCTACAAGCCTCCCTACCTCTAACCTCCTCCAGGCCCTACAACCCTCCCTATCTCCATAACCTCCTTCAACCCCTACAACCATCCCTACCTCGAACCTCCTCCAGCCCCTACAACCCTCCCCACCCTGTAACCTCCTCCAGCCCCTACAACCCTCCCTACCTCTAACCTCCACCAGCCCCGACAACCATCCCTATCTCTGTAGCCTCCAACAGCCCCTACAACCCTCCCTATCTCCATAACCTCCACCAGCTCCTGCAACCCTCCCTGACTCCAACCTCCTCCAGCCCCTACAACCCTCCCTATCTCCATAACCTCCTCCAGCCCCTACAACACTCCCTATCTCTGTAACCTCCTCCAGCTCCTACAACCCTCCCTATCTCCGTAACCTCCTCCAGCCCCTACAACACTCCCTATCTCCGTAACCTCCTCCAGCCCCCTACGACCCTCCCTATCTCTGTAACCCCCTACGGCCCTCCCTATCTCCGTAACCTCCTCCGGCCCCTGCGACCCTCCCTATCTCTGTAACCCCCTACGGCCCTCCCTATCTCCGTAACCTCCTCCGGCCCCTGCGACCCTCCCTATCTCTGTAACCTCCTCCGGCCCCTACGACCCTCCCTATCTCCGTAACCTCCTCTAGCCCCTACAACCCTCCCTATCTCCATAACCTCCTCCAGCCCCTACAACACTCCCTATCTCTGTAACCTCCTCCAACCCCTACAAACCTCCCTATCTCTGTAACCTCCTTCAGCCCCTACATCCCTCCCTATCTCTGTAACCTCCTCCGGCCCCTACGACCCTCCCTATCTCTGTAACCACCTTCAGCCCCTACACCCCTCCCTATCTCTGTAACCTCCTTCAGCCCCTACACCCCTCCCTATCTCTGTAACCCCCTACACCCCTCCCTATTTCTGTAACCTCCTCCGGCCCCTACACCCCTCCCTATCTCTGTAACCTCCTCCCGCAATTCTGCCCTCTTGAGCATCGCCAATTTTCATTGTTCTACCATCTTTATTAGCTCCCTCTTTGACCAAGCTTTTGGTCACCTGTCCTAATAGCCCCTTATGTGTTTCGGTGTCAAATTTTGTTAGAAGCATCTTAGGACATTTTACTGCGTTAAAGGTTTTATATAAATGCAAGTTGTTCTGATTTGAAGGTCTTCAAGGGCGACACAAGGAGACGCTCCGGAGCCGAACAGAAACACTCCGAGTGAACACTATCCTACTGAAGGAGGAGGTTAAGATTTTCCAGTTGGTTAATCGATACACTGCCCTAACGGCCATTTCTCCTGTCCGTGGCGTCTCGCTTGTCGAACATGAGCTGCTGGCCAGAGGCCGGGACCACGAAAAGTGGCGGGAGAAACACCTCCGGAAGAAACTGGAAAAGATCCGAACGGATCGGTTGTTCCGGAGCGGCTTTTCCCGCAGGAGGTCCAGGCGCGGGTGCTCCGCGGCAGTGAGCGGAGTCCCGGGGATCGGAAAGACGACAATGGTCCAAAAGATTGTTTACGACTGGGCCACTGGGAAAATATACCCGCACTTCCAGTTTGTTTTCAGCTTTAAATTCCGGGAGTTGAATGCGCTTAACGGCAAAATAAACCTCTGGAACCTGATACTGATTTTCTATCCTTACTTTGGGAATGTTCTGGGAGAGCTCTGGAAGAACCCAGACGGATTGCTGTTTATATTTGATGGTTTGGATGAATTCAAGGACACGATCGATTTTGCTGACGGTCGGAGAAATACAGAACCTCAGCGCATGTGCACAGATCCTGAATTCCGGTGTAAAGTGTCTGACATTGTGTACAGTTTAATACAGCACAAGCTGCTCCCAGGATGTTCAGTGTTAGTGACCAGTCGCCCCACTGCGTTAGGTTTATTGGAAAAGGCTGAGATCAGCGTCTGGGCTGAAATCCTGGGATTTGTCGGTGATGAACGGAAGGAATATTTCAACAAGTTTTTTGAAGATCAGACGGTGGCAGCAGCTGTTTTCAAACACGTGGAGGAGAACGAGATCCTGTACACCATGTGTTACAACCCTTCCTACTGCTGGATCCTCTGTCTGTCACTGGATCCCTTCTTTACACAAAGAGACAGGAAACAGCAGCAAGTTCCCAAGACCATCACCCAGCTATATTCCTACTATATTTACAACATTCTGAAAAACCATGGCCGAGAGATTGAAAACCCCCGTGATGTGTTACTGAAGATCGGTGAGATGGCCTTCACAGGAGTCTCCAGGAAGAAGATTGTGTTTAGAAATGGAGATCTGATCGAGTACAATCTGCAACCTTCCCAGTTCCTGTCTGGATTCCTGATGGAACTTTTGGAGAGAGATGATTCTGCCCAGAGTGCGGTTTACACATTCCCGCACCTCACCATCCAAGAGTTTGTAGCCGCACTCGCGCAATTCCTGACTCCAGATCCCGGAGACCTCCGGAAACGCCTCAGTGAAGCCCACAGCGAGGAAGACGGGCGATTTGAGATATTTCTCCGTTTTGTCGCTGGCCTCTCCTCCCCACGGTCAGCTCGGCCCCTCGAGGAGTTTGTGGGCCCGTTTCCTCATCCGACAACCTGCCGAGTGATTGACTGGGTGAAGGAGAGGGTTAAAGAGCAGATTGGGAGGAGCGAGTGCAGATCCGGTCAAAGGAACCTCCTCAACACATTCCACTACCTGTTTGAGTCTCAGAACCGAGCGCTGGCTCGGGACACCGTGGGAACTGTGGAGAGCCTTCAGTTTGCAAGACTGCGGCTGACCCCGATCGATTGTGTGGTCATCTGTCACGTCGTGGGGATGTGTGAAAGTGTGCGTGAACTGGATCTGGGGAGCTGCTATATTCAGCTTGAAGGCCTGCAGAAGTTGCTCCCCACCCTGCACAGATGTCGAGTGTTGGGGTAACGTTTGATTCAGTAAACTTAATCTGAGTGCTTTGTTTTGCTTTCTGGTTTGTCTTTCAAGAGGGAGCACAGTGGAGAAAGTGCAAAAATATCAGAACTGGGAGATTATAACTATCAGGAAAGACTGATCAGGCTGGGGCTAGTTTCTCACAAAGAGAAGGCCGAGGGGGTGACCTGACAGTAAAGGCCTGCTAGGGTATAAGACTGAAACCCGACCCGGACCCGAGACCTTCAATTTCTTTTCGCGCCCGACCCGACCCGAATATCGCAATGAATTGAATGATATCAGACCGGTTCTGGTGCTCCACCTTGTCCCAATGTTAATACTTGTGATCCGTTCCGACAGCAGGCTGTTCCTGCAGATGGAGTTGTGGGGAATCGCGGGTGAGTCTGATCCCGTCTGAGTTCCCAGAGCAGCACTATCCAGCCCGACCCCGACCCGAAGCCGAATGCTGGACTCGGAATGCAGACCCGACTCGGTTCCGCCCCGACTCGGTTCCGCCCCGACTCGGTTCCGCCCCGACTCGGTTCCGCCCCGACTCGGTTCCGCCCCGACTCTGCTCCAGTCGGGTTCGGGTTGGGTAGCCAGGCTTTACCTGACACAAGTCTTGAACGTTACGAAGGGGATAGCGTAGGCGTAGAGAAGATGTTTCCACAGATCTTCGATGCCATCAATATAAGACAGTCACTAATAAATCCAGTGGGGAATTCAGGAGAAACCTCTTTCCCCAGGGAGTGGTGAGAATGTGGAACTCACTACCACAGGGAGCGGTTGAGGTGAATAGTGTCGATGGATTTAAGGGAAAGCTGGAGAAACACATGAGGGAGAAAGGGATAGAGGGAGATGGTGATGGGGTGAGATGAAGAGGGGTTGGGAGGAGGCCATTAGCCCCCTCGAGCCAGCTCCCTCATTCAGTAAGATCATCTCCCTCAACTGCCATAGCCCCTACAACCCTCTCTATCTGTAACCTCCTCCAGCCCCTACAACCCTCACTATCTCTGTAACCTCCTCCAGCCCCTACAACCCTCACTATCTCTGTAACCTCCTCCAGCCCCTACAACCCTCACTATCTCTGTAACCTCCTCCAGCCCCTACAACCCTCACTATCTCTGTAACCTCCTCCAGCCCCAAAAACCCTCACTATCTCTGTAACCTCCTCCAGCCCCAAAAACCCTCACTATCTCTGTAATCTCCTCCAGTCCCTACAACCCTCCCTATCTCTGTAACCTCCTCCCGCCCCTAAAATCCTCACTATCTCTGTAACCTCCTCCAGTCCCTACAACCCTTCCTATCTCTGTAACCTCCTCCAGTCCCTAAAACCCTCACTATCTCTGTAACCTCCTCCAGCCCCTACAACCCTCCCTATCTCTGTAACCTCCTCCAGTCCCCACAACCCTCCCCATCTCTGTAATCTCCTCCAGTCCCGACAACCCTCCCTATCTCTGTAATCTCCTCCAGCCCCGACCACCTTCCCTGTCTCTGTAACCTTCTCCAGCCCCCACGACACTTCCCTATCTCTGTAACCTCCGCCAGCCCCTACAACCCTCCCTATCTTTGTAACCTCCTCCAGCCCCTACAACCCTTCCTATCTTTGTAACCTCCTCCAGCCCCTATTTCCCTCCCTATCTCTGTAATCTCCTCCAGCTCCCTACAACCCTCCCAAACTCTGTAACCTCCTCCAGCCCCTACAACCCTCCCTACCTCTGTAATCTCCTACAGCCCCTACGACCCTCCCTATCTCTGTCACCTCCTCCGGCTGCTATAAGCCTCTGAGATTTCTGCGCTCCTCCAATTCTGGCCTCTCGCGCGTCCCCCGATTTCCATCGTTCCACCATTGATGGCCGTGCCTTCAGCCGCCTGGGCCCTAAGCTTTGGAATTCCCTCCCTAAACCTCTCCACGTCTCTCTTTGACCAAGCTTTTATCTCTTAATCCCCTGAGTGCCCAAAGATTTCTCAACCTCAGTCTTGAATACACTCTGTGACTGAGCACACACAGCTCTCTGGGATAGAGTATTCCAAAGATTCACATCTCCCTGAGTGAAGACATGTCTCCTCATCTCAGTCTGAAATGGCCGACCCCTTATCCTGAGACTGACTCCGTGTTCTCGGCTCTCCAACCAGGCGGAAACCGCCTCTCCGTGTCTCCCCTGTCAAACCCTCTCACAATTTTATATGTTTCAATTAAATCACCTCTCATTCCTCTAAACTCCAGAGAGCATTGACCCACTCAACTGCTCGTGTGACCAGCCCAGTCACTGAGCTGGGGGAAGGTAATTCTCAGGATCAGTGAATGAGACTGGATCGATGAGCATTTGAAAGCTTCACAGAGCCAGCACTGAGTTTAATAAACCCATTTAGTGACACTGAGTGAGATGCATTGGCTGTGACGGGAAATCTGCATTATTAATTTCCCAGAGCTGTTTCTGTGTTGTCTGTATTAACCGCAGGTTGAGAAGTACAATAACTGATCAGTGTGTCTCTTTCTCTCACTCTGTCTGCGTTTAGACTGGAGAAAAATAAACTGGGAGATTCAGGAGTGAGATTACTGTCTGCGTTTCTCCGGAACCTGGACTGTAAAATACAGAGACTGCAGTAAGTATCAAAGTGAGAGACTGTGGTTATAATACTGGATGTTGTTTCTTAGTAAACACTGCCCTTTAGTATCAGTAGTATTACTAATCTACATTGTTAACACTGATGTGCAGCATTTGAAATATCAGCAGGGTTATCGACAAATATTGGACATTATAATATCTGTATTTATATATGACCTTTAAAATAGTAAAAAAAAAATCCCAAGATGTTTCAAAGGAGAGATTATCAAACAGAATTTGACACCGAGCCACATAAGGAAATATTAGGACAGGCAACCAAAAGTTTGGTGAGAGAGGTTTTCAAGGAAGAGAGCTATAACCAGGTGAGAAAGGTGTCTAGGGGTCCCTCTCGGCCTCCACCTGGTCTTACCATGACAGCTTTTATTTTAAACATACTGTGTTTTTATCTCCCTCTTGGTGAATCCTTGTTCACCACTTTCCAATTATAAGGCAAAGAAGCCAGCACAAACAGGCTTTCTTAGCTTTAAAGAAGAAAAGTTGAAATGTATTAAACTTGAACTTAAACTCTAATTCGGTTGATGCCTACGGAGACACGACGCGCCCACGCTAGCATGCATGCGCGATACACAAACGCAGATAGAGACAGAAAAGAGCAGAAGAAAAAAATAAAGTGGAAAGGTTTGCGGCAATATCTGACGAATTTTTGTTACGTTTCTTCGAGCTCACTGCAGAATCCTTGAATGCAGGTAGATCTTGCTTTTCATTGGGGCCCTGTATTATTCTTAAACTTTGTTCGATAAAGGAGACTTTTCTTTCCTGGGGTTCATGTGTCTTCAGTGGATTCAGAGGCTTGTGAAAAAGAGATGGGAGCAGACGGGAGAGATCTCCTCAGTCCAGGAGCAAACAGATACTGAGTTCAAACTGTATAATTGGGAAAAAACCCAGGTTGCCAAGCAGATTAGTCATGTGACTAACTGGTCTGACCACGTCTTGGATTGTATCAGCTTAGCAGTCACTGGAATGCTCCTCTTACTCAATACCTAGTGATCAAGGTCCATTGTGGGTTGAATGTGTCAGGGAATGGTCCTTTGTCCTTCCAATCACTGTCTGTTAATATATAAATGTCTTTTCCAGCCACGGCTGATCTGTTTAACAAGTCCTTTCTTCACTCCAGTAACTGTTTAAAATCAATGTTCATGACAAAATTAATGTGCCTCATTCTTGGCAGGTGGTGTCCTAGCATGACGAGAAGAGAGAGGTGGAGATGTTCAGGGAGGGAATTCCAGAGCTGAGGGCCCAGGCAGCTGAAGGCACAGCCGCCAATGGTGAAGCAATGCACAAGAGGCCAGAATTAGTGGAGCACAGAGATCTTTGAGGATTGTAGGAGCTGATTAGATTAGATTAGAGATACAGCACTGAAACAGGCCCTTCGGCCCACCGAGTCTGTGCCGAACATCAACCACCCATTTATACTAATCCTACACTAATCCCATATTCCTACCAAACATCCCCACCTGTCCCTATATTTCCCTACCACCTACCTATACTAGTGACAATTTATAATGGCCAATTTACCTATCAACCTGCAAGTCTTTTGGCTTGTGGGAGGAAACCGGAGCACCTGGAGAAAACCCACGCAGACACAGGGAGAACTTGCAAACTCCACACAGGCAGTACCCAGAATCGAACCCGGGTCCCTGGAGCTGTGAGGCTGCGGTGCTAACTACTGCGGCTGGAGGAGGTTACAGAGATGGGGAGGGTTGTAGGGGCTGGAGGAGGTTACGGAAATAGGGATGGTTGTAGGGGCTGGAGGAGGTTACAGAGATAGGGAGGGTTGGAAGGGGCTGGAGGAGGTTACAGAGATAGGGAGGGTTGTAGGGGCTGGAGGAGGTTACAGAAATAGGGAGGGGTGTAGGGGCTGGAGGAGGTTACAGAGATAGGGAGGGTTGTAGGGGCTGGAGGAGGTTACAGAGATAGGGAGGGTTGTCGGGGCTGGAGGAGGTTACAGAGATAGGGAGGGGTGTAGGGGCTGGAGGAGGTTACAGCGATAGGGAGGGTTGCAGGGGCTGGAGGAGGTTACAGAGATAGGGAGGGTTGTCGGGGCTGGAGGAGGTTACAGAGATAGGGAGGGTTGTAGGGGCTGGAGGAGGTTACAGCGATAGGGATGGTTGTAGGGGCTGGAGGAGGTTACAGAGACAGGGAGGGTTGTAGGGGCTGGAGGAGGTTACAGAGATAGGGAGAGTTGTAGGGGCTGGAGGAGGTTACAGAGATAGGGAGGGTTGTAGGGGCTGGAGGAGGTTACAGAGATAGGGAGGGTTGTAGGGGCTGGGGGAGGTTACAGAGATCGGGAGGGTTGTCGGGGCTGGAGGAGGTTACATAGAATGGGAGGGTTGACGGGTCTGGAGGAGATTACAGAGATAGGGAGGGGTGTAGGGGCTGGAGGAGGTTACAGAGATAGGGAGTGTTGTAGGGGCTGGAGGAGGTTACAGAGATAGGGAGGGTTGTAGGAGGTTACAGAGATGGGGAGGGTTGTCGGGTCTGGAGGAGATTACAGAGATAGGGAGGGGTGTAGGGGCTGGAGGAGGTTACAGAGATAGGGAGGATTGTAGGGGCCAGAGGAGGTTACAGAGATGGGGAGGGTTGTAGGGGCTGGAGGAGGTTGCAGAGATAGGGAGGGTTGTAGGGGCTGGAGGAGGTTACAGAGATGGGGAGGGTTGTAGGGGCTGGAGGAGGTTACAGAGATAGGGAGTGTTGTAGGGGCTGGAGGAGTTTACAGAGATAGGGAGGGTTGTAGGAGGTTACAGAGATGGGGAGGGTTGTCGAGGCTGGAGGAAGTTACAGAGATAGGGAGGATTGTAGGGGCCAGAGGTGGTTACAGAGATAGAGAGGGTTGTAGGGGCTGGAGGAGGTTACAGAGATAGGGAGAGTTGTCCAGGCTGGAGGAGGTTACAGAGATAGGGAGGGTTGTCGAGGCTGGAGGAGGTTACAGAGATCGGGAGGGTTGTTGGGGGCCAGAGGAGGTTACAGAGATAGGGAGGGTGGAGGCAATGGAGGGATTTGAAAACAAGGATGAGAATTTTAAAATTGAGACATTGCTGGACCAGGAGGCAGTGAAGGTCAGTGAGCACAGTGGGTGATGGGGAACGGGACTTGGTACGAGTTAGGACACAGGGACAGCAGGCTTTTGGATGACCTGAAGTTTACGAAGGTTAAAATGTGGCAGAGCAGTCCGGAGTAGATTTTAGATTTTTTTTTAGATTTAGAGATACAGCACTGAAACAGGCCCTTCGGCCCACCGAGTCTGTGCCGACCATTAACCACCCATTTTATACTAATCCTACACTAATCCCATATTCCTACCACATCCTCACCTGTCCCTATATTTCCCTACCACCTACCTATACTAGAGGCAATTTATAATGGCCAATTTACCTATCAACCTGCAAGTCTTTGGCATGTGGGAGGAATTCGGAGCACCCGGAGGAAACCCACGCAGACACAGGGAGAACTTGCAAACTCCACACAGGCAGTACCCAGAATTGAACCTGGGTCGCTGGAGCTGTGAGGCTGCGGTGCTAACCACTGCGCCACTGTGCCGCCCTTCAATGGAGTGTGTTGGAATAGTCAAGTCTGGAGGTAACAAATGCACGAATGAGAGTTTCAGCAGCGGATGAGTTAAGACGGGGTGAAGTCGGGCGATGTTATGGAGGTGGAACGAGGCGGTCAAACTGGCAAGCGTACGAGGTCGGAAGGTCATCTCGGGGTCAAATGTGACACCAAGCTTGTGAACTGACTGGCTTAATCTTGGACTGTTGCTGGGGAGGGCGATGGAGTCGGTATCTGGGGCACCGAGTGTGGACTGAAAACAATGGCTTCCCAGTATTTAATTGGGGGAAATTCCTGCTCGTGCTGTACTGGATAAGCAGTCAGATAATTTAGCAACAGTGGAGTGGAGAGAGAGGTGGCGTTGAGGTCGGGCTGAGTGTCGTCAGAAACCTGTGCAAACAGACGCTGTGTTTTCGGATGATGTCGCCGAGGGACAGCATGTCGACGTGATTCAGGAGAAGGCCGAGGATCGACCGATCTCTGGGAGACACCAGAGGTAATGGTGCAGGAGCAGGAGGAGACGTTGCAGGTGATTCTCTGTCTACGATTAGGTAAGAACGGGAAGTGGTGAGAGCAGTCCCACCCAGCTGGACGACGGTGGAGAGGCGTTGGGGGAGGATGGTGCGGTCAACCGTGTGAAAGGCTGCAGACCGACCGGGAAGGACGAGGAGGGAAAGTTCACCTTCATTTGTGAAATGGATAAGGGCCGTTTCAGTCCTGTGACGATTGGAGGAATTCAAACGTGGAGTTCCGGAAAATGCGGGAACGGATTTGGAAGGCGTCAGCAAGTTCAAGAGCTTTGGAGATGAAAGGGAGGTTGGATAGGGGAGTGTAATTTGCAAGGATGGAACAGTCAAGGGAGTGTTTTTTATTGAAGCAAGGAGTGATGACAGTAGATTTGAATGAGCGAACTGTGAACGATATCAACAAACGTGGGGACCAGGAAGGGATTGGTATTTATAAACAGTACATTATTATTAGAAATAATGTGAATAAACGCTGTATGTTATCAGCATTATGACACCACACTGGTGATTTGCCCTGATTCCTGTGCTTTCTCTCTCTCTCTCTCTCTCTCATCCACAGGCTGGCTGATAACGGGCTCACCGATTCTTGTGCCGAGGATCTCGCCTCCGCTCTCAGTACAAACCGCTCACTGACGGAGCTGGATCTGGGCAGAAATAAACTGGGAGATTCAGGAGTGAAGCTGCTGTCTGAGGCGCTGGGAAAGCCGGACTGCATAATGGAGGAACTGAAGTCAGTACTTGACTGAGATTCTGTTTGTAATGGAATGGCTTGTTTTTACTTTGTACATCTTTATTAGGAATTGCGATGTGCCGATGCTAATTCTCTCTCTCTCCATCTCTCTCTCTCTGTCTGTCCGTCTCTCTCTCTGTCTGTCTGTCCGTCTCTCTCTCTCTCCGTCTCTCTCTTTCTGACGGTCCTTCTCTCTCTCTCTCTCTGTCTGTCTCTCTGTCCATGTGTCTGTCTCTCTCTCTCTCTCTGTCTGTGTCTCTCTCTCTTTCTGTCTCTCTCTGTTCGTCTCTCTCTCTCTGTCTCTCTCTCTCTCCGTCTCTCTCTTTCTGACGGTCCTTCTCTCTCTCTCTCTCTGTCCGTCTCTCTGTCTCTCTGTCCATGTGTCTGTCTCTCTCTCTCTCTCTGTCCGTCTCTCTGTCTCTCTGTCCATGTGTCTGTCTCTCTCTCTCTGTCTGTGTCTCTCTCTCTTTCTGTCTCTCTCTGTTCGTCTCTCTCTCTCCGTCTCTCTCTCTCCGTCTCTCTCTCTCTCTCTCTCAACGTCTGTGTGTGTGTCTGTATCTCTCTCTCTCTGATCTCCAGGCTGTATGAAGTTGGTTTGACAGAGAGTTGCGCCAAGGACCTTGTCTCTGTTCTGTGTACAAACCGGTCACTGAGGGAGTTGAACCTGAGTAATAATAAACTGGGCGATTCAGGAGTGATACAACTGTCAGAGGCTCTGGGAACCTGGGAATGCGCAATCCAGAAACTGCGGTAAGTGCTAGATTGTGTTAATAACTGAATGTCTAATGCTGTACTTTTTTTTAGGATTAATGTCCAACACTATACTGTATAATATAACATAAAAAAGGAGCCGGAGGAAGCTTTTCGGCCCCTGGAGCCTGCTCTGTCATTCAGTAAGGTCATGGCTGATCTTCTATTTCAAGTCCACTTTACTGCCCTAACACCACATCTCTTAATTCCCTCAGTAAAACATGTTCCAATCTCAGTCTTGAATATACTCAACAACTGAGCATCCACAGCTCTCTGGGGTAGAGAATTCCGAAGAAACCCTCTGCAGAAATTTCTTCTCCTCTCAGTCCGAAATGGCTGACCCCTCATACTGAGACTGTGACCCCCCCCCCCCTAGTTCCAGATTCCCCAGCCGGGTGTGGGGGTGGGTGGGTGGGTGGGTGGGTGGAAACAGCCTCTCAGTGTCTACCCTGTCAAGTCTCTTAAGAATTCTATACATTTCAGTGAGTCTCCTCAGTCTCTCGTCATCGGGCCGCCGCCGCCTCTATCTCTGATGAAATCCTACAGAGATCCGGTGTGGCAGAGCTAAAATCCCTGGTGCTGCATAGCTCCTGAGGAAGCTAAAAACCCAGTGATTCAGGTGTGTGCTGGTACAAAAACTCTAATGGCACATTTCTCCTGGATAACCTACCAGAATAATATTTGACATCTCCGGAATGGATTGTTTCTAAAACGATCCCAGTGACTCGTGTCCCTATCCCCGAACACCAGGCCAAAAAAGTGAAAACTGACTTCCTTCATACCTTCTTATTTTTGTCAAGAATTAGCAAGTTTTTGGCAGAAGTGGTCATTTTTTTTGCAGCAGTCCTCGGCAGAGAGAATTTCTGTATTATTTGTTCCCCAGTGTGTGAGTGTAATTGGGGAATTTAAAAAAGGGGAACTTTCATATTTCAATCTGTGTGTTAATGCTTTACTTCGTTATTGGTTAAGTCTTGTTTTATAATAAACGGATAATTTTGTTGTTTATTAAAGAAACCTGGGTGGTATCATTTTATTCTGGGATTTAAAAAAATGTATGATTGCCTGTGCCAGTGACCGGGTAAACATTTAAACGTATGTTGTGACCTGTGGAGAAGTGGAACTAGAAAAGACAGTGCACTCCTCCCGCCTCGGTCGTAGTATATAATTGTATGGTACGGGATAACCAAAGCGGAAAACGTGCAATTGTAAATGGGGTGATACTAATTGAAAAGAGGAAAAGTAAAAGAAAAACATTTTTTTTTGTGCATTCGAGTAAAGTACTCTACCGGAATGTCTTTGTCCGTTTTGACCTTTCTGGGGAAGGAGGATGTATCCATGAGCGATTTGAGAAACTTAACCAAGATTAGACTAAAAGAATTGGCTGAAAAGTTGGCGTTAAAGTTAAAGACTGAAGCTAAGAAAACAGATATAATTGAGGTAATAGCACACTATTTGAAATTGGAAGAAAGAGGTGTTCCAGATTGTTGTGCAGTTCAATTAGTTAAGATTCAGTTGCAATTGGAAAAGCTTAAGCTTGAACAGGAAAGAAAATTGAGAATGAAAAATCTTGAACTAGAATTTCAAAGAGAAAGTAAAGGAGAATGAAGGGAATTTGAATTAAAGATGGAACTAAGACAAAGGAATGGTCTTGAGTTGAGGGCAAATATCTGACTCCAGCCCAGGACCCAGTGGAGAGCTGTTTAAATTTGCGCAGTTTGAGGAAAGGGATGTAGAGGCATTTTTCGTTTCTTTTGAAAAGATAGCCAGACAGATGAAATGGCTGAAAGAAAGTTGGACACTGCTTATGCAAAGCAAGTTAATGGGCAGAGCTCGTGAAGTTTATGCTATGCTTTCTGAGGAGGCCTCTGCAGATTATAAGATGGCAAAAAAGGCTATTTTTTAAATTCATTCGTGGGATGTGGGCAT
The DNA here is from genome assembly GCF_036365525.1 of Heterodontus francisci. Taxonomy (NCBI): domain Eukaryota; kingdom Metazoa; phylum Chordata; class Chondrichthyes; order Heterodontiformes; family Heterodontidae; genus Heterodontus; species Heterodontus francisci. The sequence continues at coordinate 12,757,003 of NC_090398.1, read as the reverse complement.
CGCTGGCTATTCTCGCTATATATGAGTTAGCCCTTGAAGCACACAGGCAGAAATTTCGTAACCTCTGGAGACAGCCTGAGCAGACTTATATAGAATTTGAGAGGTTAATCAAATTAATTTTGATCGTTGGGTGCAGGCACTAAAGGTAGAGGCCATGTATGAGAACCTTGGAGAAATAATTCTCCTGGAAGAATTTAAAAATTCACTCCCTCTGCTAGTAAGAACCCATGTAGAGAACCAGAAGGCTTTAACAGCCAGACAAGCAGCTGAGATCACTGATGATTACAAACTTGTTTACAAGCCAAAACCCTTTGTCCGTCAGCCCCACAAACCTGAGAAGGATAGAAGGTGGGAGGGTGAAAGGAAGGCTAATTGCCGTGGACGAGAAGGGACAGCTGGGAACGCCCGGGTATCTCCTCCTCAGGCTAGAAAGGAAGGTGCTGAGGGTGGAAGTGAGATCCGCAAGCCTAAGTGTTTCCGTTGTCACAAGGTGGGACACCTTTATGCAGAATGCTGGAAAATGCAGGGTAAACCCATGGGACTTATTGGGGTGCACAAGGCCAATGCAGAGAAGGGGGCCCTGACTGGGAGTATGACAGATCAGGCTGTAACACTGACTGCAGCTGTAAGGTCGAGTACAAGAACCGCTGTGAGTGCGGGGGACGTGAACAAGAGTTATAGGGAATACTTGTCAAAAGGAAAAGTAACTCCTTATCCCTCAAGAAAGGCAGGTAAACCTTCGGGATACCAGGAGCCACCAAACCTCTCTTGCTGGGGAAAGGCATAACTTTTCCACCAGAGAGCGCACTGAATGCCAAGGTTTCAGTGAATGGTATCGGCGGGGAGTATATCCTGTTCCATTGCATTGGGTGCACCTAGAGTGTGACCTAATGTCTGGAATGGGAACTAGGAGTTGTCCATTGTTTTTCGGTAGACAAAGTTGACCTCCTACTGGTGATATGATTTGGCCGGAACGAAGGTAGTAGCTTCTCCAGTAGTCACAGAAAAAACAATTGATGTTAGAGAATTAGAGTTCCAGGAGTTTTTCCTTCGTGTGTAGTGACCCAAGCAATGGCTAAACAAGTTCCATTGTTGGAGGCAAAATTGGCACCACAGACAGATAGCCGAATATCTGAAATATTCTTTGGGGATTTGGATAACCTGAAGGAAATGTTCAATAATTCTTTTCTAATGAAGCCGATCCAGAATTAAATAAAGTGGCACAATCGGCTCTCACTGAAGCTGAAGGAAAGGGAGTGGTCCGGTAGGCGACTATATTAAAAATGGGATTCTGATGAGGAAGTCGAGACTGTCATGGATGTGACTACTCGGTTCCCTGAGGCCATTCCCCTGTGAACAGTTTCTACTGAGGTAGTGCTAGAGAAGTTAACCCAGTTCTTCACTGGATCTCGATTACCGATTGAGATTCAGTCAGATCAAGGTTCCAATTTTATGTCTAAAATTTTCCAGGGAGTTATGAATAATTTGGGTATAACACAGTTAAAGTCTTCACCTTACCACCCACAGACACAGGGAGCTTTAGAAAGGTATCATCAGACCCTCAAAATGAAGATCCGAGCATACTGTCATGAATATCTTCATGATTGGGATAAAGGGCCAGAATTTCTTTTGTTTGCCACTGGGGATTCACTGAATAAGTCTAGCGATTTCAGTCCTTTTGAATTAGTTTATGGGCACGTGATAAGAGGTCCTCTAAAACTAATTAAAGAAAGTTTTTGTTTTTCGAACAGAGGCACAAATCTTCTGTGTTAGATTATGTATCCGTGTTCCAGGAGAGCCTGCAAAGTGGCTCAGGAAAACCTTAAAGCTGCCCAAACAACCACGAAGAAATGGGCAGACAAGTATGCCAAGACCCAAACATTTCAACCAGTGGATGGGGTGTCAGTATTAATGCCGTTACAGGGTGAACCGCTGAAAGCACAGTTCAGTGGTCAAGAGAATTAGGAAAGTCAGTTATTTGATTGACACCCCAGATGGCCGGAAAAGAAATCTGCTGTTGAAACAATATCACCGGGAGGAGGATAAGCAAGTACACGTATGTCAGGTAATAGAGACAGTGAAGGATGAAAGGGATAGTTAAGATGAGGCAGAAGGAGACCAAGATAATTGTAAGATTTTATAAGCTAGGGGTGTCTTATACCCCCCTTCTAAGGTGGGAACAAATTTTGGCAGCAAAACAGCTTATTGTGATTTGATTTTATTGAGATAAAAGTAAAGACAAGTTTGTTCAGTTCTCAGATAAACCACAGTCACAAACACGGGCAGTAATAAACAGTCTCACCCGTATTAGAGCATGGATAGCAGAGTGCACGACTCTCTTTCGTGCAGCTTGTGGTCTTCAAACTTTCGGTCTCTCTCTCTCTCTCTCCCTCTTTTTCTCTCTCTCTCTCTCTCTCTCTCTCGCAGCTTCTTGTTCAAATTCTCTGCCGCATTTTGGCAAAGTCAGGATTCAGTTTATCCTGGCAGCTTTCCAGTTAACCTTCCCCTCTCCCCAATCAGTGATCAGTCTTGTATTAAAGGTTGCCTTTCTTAACCAACCAAGGATCGTTTTATGAGGGTTGCCAACCTTTTCATTTCCACTCATAGCACAGAGAACGTGTCTTTGTGTTAAACCACCTTCTCTCAATGCTTGTACTTTTCTGGGGATGCCTTATCTCACTACAAGACAGAACTATGCAGCACCGCCTGTTCTCAAGGTCTAACACCATTCGCTGCAAGTAAGCATTTTAAAACTTGACAATTTCCTTGACATCTTGTCTGTACTGTACCTTATTTCCTAATTCTTCCCACTTTGCCATACTACAAAGACGGATTCTAATAAAGCTAAATGTTAGTTTCTAATAATGACATTTGTTGGCTTATAATAGCTAGATTTTAACAATTAGTATGCTGGTTAGTAACTTTTAGCAACATAATAATCTTGCCTAATTCTCAAATTGAACCTCCTACTATCCAGTTAGCTAATTGTTGGGGACATTGGACTCGATACTTTCATATTTAGATGCAGAACAATAAGGAGGTACGGAGCGAACTTGCAGCTGGGAGGTCAATTTCAGTGCAAGTTAAAAGTTAATTCCCTTTTGTTTTTGGAGGACTAGGGGACTGCTGGGTAAGTAAAAACTATATATTTGGGTGGTGGCTGTACCTGAGACACTACACGTGTAGTGTCTCCCACCCACCCTCCTCCTCTAACCAAAAAAAAAGGACTCTGGTGTGTTGATAAGGTAAGCTTTTTATTTAAGAAGTTCTGTCCGTTGGATTGCTAAGCTAACAAGTTTTGACTTTTTTTTTTTTTTGGTTTTTCAGTAGATTTGTTGGGAATTTAGAATAGTGGGAATGGAGGTTAAGGCAGTTGTATGTTCCTCCTGCAGAATGTGGGAGGTAAGGGTCGCCAAGAGTGTCCCTGCTGACTGCATCTGCGGGAAATGCACCCAACTCCAGCTCCTCGAGAACCGCGTTAGGGAACTGGAGCTGGAGCTGGATGAACTTCGGATCATTTGGGAGGCGGAGGGGGTTATTGAGAGGAGTTATGGGGAGGTAGTCACACCTCAGGTAAAAGAAGTAGGTAGATGGGTTACCGTCAGGGGAAGGAGAGGGAACCAGCAGGCAGTGCAGGGATCCCCTGTGGCCGTTTCCCTCAACAGGTATACTGTTTTGGATACTGTTGCGAGGGACGACTGACCAGGGGTAAGCAATGGGGTACAGGTCTCTGGCGCAGAGTCTGTCCCTGTTGCTCAGAAGGGAAGGGGGAAGAGGAGCAGAACATTAGTCATTGGGGACTCCATAGTTAGGGGAACAGATAGGATGTTCTGTGGGAACGTGAGAGACTCAGGGTTGGTGTGTTGCCTCCCAGGTGCCAGGGTTCGTGATGTCTCGGATCGTGTTTTTGGGATCCTTAAGGGGGAGGGGGAGCAACCCCAAGTCGTGGTCCACAAAGGCACCAACGACATAGGTAGGAAGAGAGATGGGGATTTAAGGCAGAAATTCAGGGAGCTAGGGTGGAAGCTCAGAGCGAGAGCAAACAGAGTTGTTATCTCTGGGTTGTTGCCCGTGCCACGTGATAGCGAAACGAGGAATAGGGAGAGAGAGGAGTTGAACACGTGGCTGCAGGGATGGTGTAGGAGGGAGAGTTTTGGTTTCCTGGATAATTGGGACTCTTTCTGGGGTAGGTGGGACCTCTACAAACAGGATGGTCTTCACCTGAACCAGAGGGGTACCAATATCCTGGGGGGGAGATTTGCTAGTGCTCTTCAGGGGGGTTTAAACTAATTCAGCAGGGGAATGGGAACCTAAATTGTAGTTCCAGTGTACAGGATGTTGAGAGTAGTGAGGTCAGGGATAAGGTTACAAGGACACAAGAGGGCACTGGTAAGCAAGAACCTGGTTTAAAGTGTGTCTACTTCAACGCCAGGAGCATCCGGAATAAGGTGGGTGAGCTTGCAGCATGGGTTGGTACCTGGGATCTCGATGTAGTGGCCATTTCGGAGACATGGGTAGAGCAGGGACAGGAATGGATGTTGCAGGTTCCGGGATTTAGATGTTTCAGTAAGAACAGAGAAGACGGTAAAAGAGGGGGGGGTGTGGCATTGTTAATCAAGGAGAGTATTACAGCGACAGAAAGGATGTTTGAGGACTCGTCTACTGAGGTAGTATGGGCCGAGGTTAGAAACAGGAGAGGAGAGGTCACCCTGTTGGGAGTCTTCTATAGACCTCCGAATAGTTCCAGAGATGTAGAGGAAAGGATAGCGAAGATGATTCTCGACAGGGGCGAGAGTAACAGGGTAGTTGTTATGGGGGACTTTAACTTTCCAAATATCGACTGGAAATACTATAGTTCGAGTACTTTAGATGGGTCAGTTTTTGTCCAGTGTGTGCAGGAGGGTTTTCTGACAGTATGTAGACAGGCCAACCAGGGGCGATGCCACATTGGATTTGGTACTGGGTAATGAACCCGGCCAGGTGTTAGATTTAGATGTAGGTGAGCACTTTGGTGATAGTGATCACAATTCGGTGAGGTTTACCTTAGCGATGGGCAGGGACAGGTATATACCGCAGGGCAAGAATTATAGCTGGGGGAAAGGAAATTATGATGCGATTAGGCAAGATTTAGGATGCGTAGGATGGGGAAGTAAACTGCAGGGGATGGGCACAATCGAAATGTGGAGCTTATTCAAGGAGCAGCTACTGCGTGTCCTTGATAAGTATGTACCTGTCAGGCAGGGAGGAAGTTGTCGAGCGAGGGAGCCGTGGTTTACTAAAGAAGTTGAAGCGCTTGTCAAGAGGAAGAAGAAGGCTTATGTTAGGATGAGACGTGAAGGCTCAGTTAGGGCGCTTGAGAGTTACAAGCTAGCCAGGAACGATCTAAAGGGAGAGCTAAGAAGAGCAAGGAGAGGACACGAGAAGTCATTGGCGGATAGGATCAGGGAAAACCCTAAGGCTTTCTATAGGTATATCAGGAATAAAAGAATGACGAGAGCTAGATTAAGGCCAATCAAGGATAGTAGTGGGAAGTTGTGTGTGGAATCAGAGGAGATAGGGGAAGCGCTAAATGAATATTTTACGTCAGTATTTACAGTGGAGAAAGAAAATGTTGTCGAGGAGAATACTGAGATTCAGACTACTAGGCTAGATGGGATTGAGGTTCACAAGGAGGAGGTGTTAGCAATTTTGGAAAGTGTGAAAATAGATAAGTCCCCTGGGCCAGATGGGATTTATCCTAGGATTCTCTGGGAAGCCAGGGAGGAGATTGCAGAGCCTTTGTCCTTGATCTTTATGTCGTCATTGTCGACAGGAATAGTGCCGGAAGACTGGAGGATAGCAATGTTATCCCCTTGTTCAAGAAGGGGAGTAGAGACAGCCCTGGTAATTATAGACCTGTGAGCCTTACTTCGGTTGTGGGTAAAATGTTGGAAAGGGTTATAAGAGACAGGATTTATAATCATCTTGAAAAGAATAAGTTCATTAGAGATAGTCAGCACGGTTTTGAGACGGGTAGGTCGTGCCTCACAAACCTTATTGAGTTTTTCGAGAAGGTGACCAAACAGGTGGATGAGGGTAAAGCAGTGGATGTGGTGTATATGGATTTCAGTAAGGCGTTTGATAAGGTTCCCCACGGTAGGCTATTGCAGAAAATACGGAAGTATGGGGTTGAAGGTGATTTAGAGCTTTGGATCAGAAATTGGCTAGCTGAAAGAAGACAGAGGGTGGTGGTTGATGGCAAATGTTCATCCTGGAGTTTAGTTACTAGTGGTGTACCGCAAGGATCTGTTTTGGGGCCACTGCTGTTTGTCATTTTTATAAATGACCTGGATGAGGGTGTAGAAGGGTGGGTTAGTAAATTTGCGGATGACACGAAGGTCGGTGGAGTTGTGGATAGTGCCGAAGGATGTTGTAGGGTACAGAGGGACATAGATAGGCTGCAGAGCTGGGCTGAGAGATGGCAAATGGAGTTTAATGCAGAAAAGTGTGAGGTGATTCACTTTGGAAGGAGTAACAGGAATGCAGAGTACTGGGCTAATGGGAAGATTCTTGGTAGTGTAGATGAGCAGAGAGATCTTGGTGTCCAGGTACATAAATCCCTGAAGGTTGCTACCCAGGTTAATAGGGCTGTTAAGAAGGCATATGGTGTGTTAGCTTTTATTAGTAGGGGGATCGAGTTTCGAAGCCACGAGGTCATGCTGCAGCTGCACAAAACTCTGGTGAGGCCGCACCTGGAGTGTTGCGTGCAGTTCTGGTCACCGCATTATAGGAAGGATGTGGAAGCTTTGGAAAGGGTGCAGAGGAGATTTACTAGGATGTTGCCTGGTCTGGAGGGAAGGTCTTACGAGGAAAGGCTGAGGGACTTGAGGTTGTTTTCGTTGGAGAGAAGGAGGAGGAGAGGTGACTTAATAGAGACATATAAGATAATCAGAGGGTTAGATAGGGTGGATAGTGAGAGTCTTTTTCCTCGGATGGTGATGGCAAACACGAGGGGACATAGCTTTAAGTTGAGGGGTGATAGATATAGGACAGATGTTAGAGGTAGTTTCTTTACTCAGAGAGTAGTAGGGGCGTGGAACGCCCTGCCTGCAACAGTAGTAGACTCGCCAACTTTAAGGGCATTTAAGTGGTCATTGGATAGACATATGGATGAAAATGGAATAGTGTAGGTCAGATGGTTTCACAGGTCGGCGCAACATCGAGGGCCGAAGGGCCTGTACTGCGCTGTAATGTTCTAATTCTAAAAAAGACCAAACAAAGCTACTCACAGCATTTACAAGAATCTGTAGGGATAAGCCAGGATGTACAACCTTCGCCATACATAATGTAGATGTAGGGGAATCCTTTTCTATAAAACTGCATCCTTATTATTTAAGTCCAGAGAAACAAGTTCAGGTAAAAGCAGAAATCCAATACATGTTGGAAAACCACCTAATTGAACCCAGGCAAAGCAGCTGGAGTTCCCCAGTGGTGTTGATGCCTAAACTTGATGGTTCAGCTAGATTCTGCAGAGACAACAGAAAGGTTAATGCAGTAACAAAGGCAGAGTCCTATCCAATTCCTCGCTTCGAAGAATATATTTTAGTTTTATTTGTTCATGGGATGTGGGAGTCGCTGGCTAGGCCTGCATTTGTTGCCCATCCCTAATTGCCCTTGAGAAGGTGGTGGTGAGCTGCCTTTCTGAACCACTGCAGTCCATGTGGAGTAGGTACACCCACATTGCTGTTAGGAAGGGATTTCCACGATTTTGACCCAGTGACTGAAGGAACGGCGATATACTTCCAAGTCAGGGGTTTGGAGGGGAACTTTCAAGTGGTGGTGTTCCCAGGCATCTGCTGCCCCTGTCCTCCTTGGTGGTAGAGGCCGTAGGTTGGGAAGGTGCTGTCGACGGAGCCTTGGTGCGTTGCCGCAGTGCATCTTTTCGATGGTACACACTGCTGCCACTGTGCGTCAGTGGTGGAGGGAGTGAATGTTTGTAGATGGGGTGCCAATCAAGCGAGCTGCTTTGTCCTGGATGGTGTTGAGCTTCTTGAGTGTTGTTGGAGCTGCACCCATCCAGGCAAGTGGAAAGTATTCCATCACACTCCTGACTTGTGCCTTGTAGATGGCGGGCAGGCTTTGGGGAGTCAGGAGGTGAGTTACTCGCTGCAGGATTCCGAGCCTCTGACCTGCCCTTGTAGCCACGGTATTTATATGGCTACTCTAGTTCAGTTTCTGGTCAATGCTAACCCCCAGGATGTTGATAGTGGGGGATTCAGCGATGGTAATGCCATTGAGTGTCAAGGGGAGATGGTTAGATCCTTTCTTGTTGGAGATGGTCATTGCCTGTCACTTGTGTGGCACGAATGTTACTTGCCACTTATCAGCCCAAGCTTGGATATTGTCCAGGTCTTGCTGCATTTCTACATGGACGGCTTCAGTATTTGAGGAGTTGTGAATGGTGCTGAACATTGTGCAATCATCAGCGAACATCCCCACTTCTGACCTTATGATTGAAGGAAGGTCATTGATGAAGCAGCTGAAGATGGTTGGGCCTAGGACGCTACCCTGAGGAACTCCTGAAGTGATGTCCTGGAGGTGAGATGATTGACCGACAACAGCCACAACCATTTTCCTTTCCTTTACTCCAACCAGCAGAGAGTTTTCCCCTGATTCCCATTGACTCCAGTTTTGCTAGGGCTCCTTGATGCCATACTCGGTCAAATGCTGCCTTGATGTCAAGGGCAGTCACTCTCACCTCACCTCTTGAGTTCAGCTCTTTTGTCCATATTTGAACCAATGAGGTCAGCTCTAGCAGAACCCAAACTGAGCGTCACTGTTGACTAAGTGCCACACGTTGCTTACAAAAATAGATTTGTTAAAGGGATCCTGGCAGGTTCCTTTAACACCCCGAGCTAAAGAAATATCGGCCTTTGTCACACCAGACGGTCTTTTCCAATGCCGAGTGATGCCATTTGGGCTTAAAAAAAAAATGACCCAGCAACTTTTCGGAGGCTAATGAACCAAGTGTTAGCCAGTGTTTCTGACTGTGTGGTTCACCTGGTATACAGGTATGTGTGCTGGTATATAGTGACACTTGGAAGGGCCACTTGGAACAACTAGAAGCTCTGTTTAGAAAATTACAGTCGGCTGATTTAGCGATAAACCTTGCCAAAAGTGAATTTGCAAAAGCCAGATTAACCTACCTCGGGCATATAGTAGGGCAAGGACAAGTGTTGCCAAGAACAGCAAAAGTACAAGAATTGGTGGAGTTCCCTGCCCCTAAGACTAAGCGAGAAATCATGAGGTTTTTGGGGATGTGTGGTTTCTACCGCCGGCTTGTACCAAATTTCAGCACTATAGCTGCCCCACTGATGGATTTGCTACAAAAAAAGAAAGCCAAGGTGTTGTTGTGAGGGGAGTGCCAAGCATCTTTTGAGAAGCTGAAAGCCATTTTGATCAATGAACCAGTGTCGGCTGCTCCAAATTTCACTAAGCCCTTCGAAGTAGCAATTGATGCTCGTGACCTGGGGGTCGGTGCAGTCCTGTTACGAGGCAATGAATCAGGTATAGAAAGGCCAGTGGGATTCTTTTCCGAAAAGCGAAATCGACACCAAAAAAGATAGTTAACGCTGGAAAAAGAAACCCTGGGCTTATTACTGGCTCTTAAGTATTTTGAGGTCGACATCTGCTACGACGACAGAGAATCACTGGTATATACTGATCATAACTCCCTAGCCTTTGTGGAAAAAATTCAAAAACTGGAATGCCAGACTATTCGATGGGGTTTACCATTCCAACCTTATTGCTTAAAGATTATTTACGTTGCGGGAAAAAAATTTGATTGTGGATGCTTTGTGTACAACCTAATTTTGCTTTGGGTTATCGGAGTGCAAAGATGGTACAAAGCCGAACTGTATTAGCTACAGGTAAAGAGTGAATGTATGTGAAAATGTGTTTTAATATCTTTCATATTTTTTTCACTCTTTGTAATGAAACGCATTTAAAAAAGGCGTTTCATTTCTCCAAGGATGGAGGTGTTCCGAAAGTGCTTCCATTTTTGAAATGTTTTTTTTTTGAGGACTTGTGTTAAAATGGAAAAGATTCCATCGATGTGTTTTTTCTATTACCAAGTTCACCGAACGGACACTTGAGATGTTGTTTGAAAGGCTGTGTTTGCTGACAACGCAACCAGTAGGTGGCACAGTACTTGCACATGCACAAATGCAGCCTCGTGCACTGAAATGTCACTGTCTGTGATGTCTTTGGCAGCAGCCAGTAGCAAAGATGGCGCTGCTCAATTTATCATAAAAACAAATGAAACGCAAGTCCCCACCATGGCTCTGATCACTGTCTCCATCCCACCCCCAGCAGTACCCCGCTCCCTCCTGCCATCGCACTTCTCTTTGGTGCCGCCTCCTGCCTGTCTTGTCACTCTTTGCTCCGTTTTTCCCGTGCGAGGAAGAGAGGCAGCGATCGCAGAAGGGAGTGGGGACCGGAACTGGGGAGCGAGTGGCCGAGGAGAGAAGTAGTGGCGAGACGGGGAGCGACTGGCCGAGGAGAGGAGGAGTGGCGAGACGGGGAGCGAGCGGCGAGCAGACGTTGCAAGATGCGATTGCATTTTCGCGTGCATGCGCGGATTAGTCCCGGCAGGCCGGGTGATGTAGGCTGTGAAGGTGCAGCACCTTACCGACAGCAAGAGTCGGTTCTGCGCAGGTTGCCACGCTGGGAGTGCTCCCGATGACGTCGGCGCTGGGCTGTGTTGTCGGGACACACTTTGTGTTTGAAAACCACCTGTGCTGGAAGCAACCTGCGATTTGGGCTCCGTAAACAGCAGACCCTTTGGTGACCTGGAGAAAATTGATTACAGAGAAACCACATGTCAAGGTTTGTGGGGGTCAGGAGGTTGACTCGCTGTTTGGGGTTTGGACATTGTTTTCAGTTTAGTTGGAGTGTGAACTGTTTGAAGACAGTTGGTGTTTTCCTGTCAAGGATAAAGAAACCAACCAGCTCACCACCTTCTCTACCTCTTTGATGAAATCCTGCAAAGATCCAGTGTGGCAGAGCTAAAATCCCTGGTGCTGCATCGCTCCTGAGAAGCTGAAAACTCCGCGATTCAAGTACGTGCTGGTGGAAAAACCCGGATGCCATGTTTCTCCTGGATAGCCGATTAGAATAATTCTCAACATCTCCGGAATGGGCTGATTGGGAAACGATCCCAGTGACCTGTCTCCGGACACCAGGCCAAAGAAAAGGGACAACTGACTTCCATCCATGTCATCTTTCTTTTGTGTCAAGAATTAGTAAGTATTTGGCCAAAGTAGTTTTTCTCTCGTTTTTTTTTGTAACAGTCTTCTGCAGAGAGCATTTCAGTACTTTTTTTTTTTCCAGTCTGCGAGTGTAATTGGGGAATTTAAAAAGGGAACTTTCATATTTCAATCTGTGTGTTTATGCTTTGCTTCATTACTGGTTAAGTCTTGTTTTATAATCCGATAATTTTGTTGTTTATTAAAGAAACCTGGTTGTTTGTTCTGAGATAAAGAGTAGAGTATATTATTGGCTGTACCGGTAACCGGGTAAACCTTTAAATGTATGTTGTGACCTGGGAGTCCTTGTCAATAAGTCACTGAAAGCTAATATGCATAGCCAGCAAGCAATTAAGAAGACTAATGGTGTGTTGGCCTTTATCGCAAGAGGATTTGAGTGCAGGAGTAGTGAAGTCTTGCTTCAGTCGAATAGAATATAAGAACAAAATACTGCAGATGCTGGAACTCCGAAATGAGAACAGAAAGTGCCGGAATCGCTCAGCAGGTCTGGCAGCATCTGTGGAGAGAGAAACCGAGTTAATGTCAACTCTGTTTCTCTCTCCACAGATGCTGCCAGACCTGCTGTGTATTTCTGGCACTTTCTGTTCTCATTTCAATTGTACAGAACCTTGGCTAGACCGCACTTGGAGTACTGTGTGCTCCTAATTCGTATGTCGTGTGATTCTGTAACTGCGCATTTGCATTTGCGTTATTTCTCTCTTTCTCTCCCCACTTCACATCTCCAGGCTGGATGATAATGGCCTCACAGATTCTTGTACCCAGGACCTCTCCTCTGCCCTCACAATGAACCGCTCGCTGTCTATTCTGTCCCTGCGGACTAACGCCTTCACGGACAAGTCTTACCCAGCACTCCGGAGCCTCATTCAGAACTGCAAGAGTCTAGAGATGATCGGGTGAGTCCGAGTGTTCAATGTAACTAAGAAATCACCAGTAGCAATCACACCCTTTTTGGCCTCATTTTTGTCTGTAATTTTAATTCAAAATTTTTATGAGGACTTTCATTTCTGCAGCACTTCCAAGTGCTTTCTAGCCAAGGAAGTAGTTTCATTGAAGGGTACTCGCTGTTGTGACGTAGGAAGCACCACAACCCAATTTGCGCACAGCAAACTCCCACAAACAGCAATGTGATAATGACCAGATATTCTGTAGCACTCCCTCAGTACTGACCCTCCGACTGTGCGGCGCTCCCTCAGTGCCGTCCCTCCGGCCGTGCGGCGCCCCCTATGTACCGTCCCTCCGGCCGTGCGGCGCCCCTTGTGTACCGTCCCTCCGGCCGTGCGGCGCCCCCTGTGTACCGTCCCTCCGGCCGTGCGGCGCCCCCTGTGTACCGTCCCTCCGGCCGTGCGGCGCCCCCTGTGTACCGTCCCTCCGGCCGTGCGGCGCCCCCTGTGTACCGTCCCTCCGGCCGTGCGGCGCCCCCTGTGTACCGTCCCTCCGGCCGTGCGGCGCCCCCTGTGTACCGTCCCTCCGGCCGTGCGGCGCCCCCTGTGTACCGTCCCTCCGGCCGTGCGGCGCCCCCTGTGTACCGTCCCTCCGGCCGTGCGGCGCCCCCTGTGTACCGCCCCTCCGGCCGTGCGGCGCCCCCTGTGTACCGCCCCTCCGGCAGTGCGGCGCCCCCCGGGTACCGCCCCTCCGGCAGTGCGGCGCCCCCCACCCCCCCCCCCCCGGGTACCGCCCCTCCGGCAGTGCGGCGCCATCTCGGTACCGAAACAGTGGAGTGTTGGTCCAGTTTTTTTGCTCGAGACTCTGAAGTGGGGTCTCGATCCCGCAGCCCACTGCCAGAGCAGACAGTCCTGCCACTTAGCCCCAGTTGCTGCTGTTAATCACATGCTCATTCTGACTGTTCATCTCTCCTCTCCTCTTTTTCAGGCTGAGAGACAATCAGTTCAGTCCGAATGGAAGGAGACAGCTGAAATCACAAGAGAAAGGCAGAAATCCTGGATTGGAAGTGGTGGTGTGATTTTGTTATACAAACACTGTACCTCATTATTCTGGGGATAAGATTATTTAGTGGGATGTGCTGACAGGAACCGAGTAGGGCATTTTTAATATAGAATCACCAGATCTTACAGCGCAGTTGGAGCCCATTCGGCCCATCATATCTGTGCCAGCTCTTTGCACGAGATGTACAACTTAATTCCATACCCCAGCTTTCTCTCCCGTGACTCTGTCAATTCACCCTCTACCAGTATTTCTCTAATTCCCCTTTTGAAATCTGCTATTGGATCTGATTCCACTGCCCTTTCAGACAGCGCGTTCCTGATCACAACAACCCTCCCCTTGTCGAAATTTCTCCTCCCTTTCCCCTCCAGCTCTTTTGCCAATTATTTTAAATCTGATGTCCTCTGCTCACTGACCCACTTGCCAGAGGAAACTTGCTCCATCAAAACCTTACTTGAATCTCCCCTTCTCTGCTCTCGGGAGAACAATCCCAACTTCTCCAGTCTCTCCGCATTAACTGAACTCCCTCATCCCTGGGATCATTCTGGCCAATCTCCTCTGCTTCCTCTCCAAGACCTTGACATCCTTCCTAAAGTGCAGTGCCTGGAGTTAAGTACATAAGAGATGGGCGGGGGGTGGGGGGGGGAGTCCATTCGGCCCCTCGAGCCTGCTTACCCACTCAGTGAGATCATGGCTGATCTTCTAATTCATCTCCACTTTCCTGCCCTACCTCCATATCGCTCGATCCAACAGTATCTAAAAATCTCTCGATCCCAGTCTTGAATATACTCAGTGATTGAGCATCCACAACTCTCTGGGGGAGAGAATTCCCAAAGATCCACAACCCTCTGAGTGAAGACATTTCTCCTCATCTCAGTCTGAAGTGGCCGAGCCCTTATCCTGAGACTGTGTCCCCGTGTTCTAGACTCTCCAACCAGGGGCAAAACAGCCTCTCAGTGTCTACCCTCTCAAACCCCCCTCACAATTTTATATGTTTCAATGAGATCATCTCTCATTGTTCCAAACGCCCAAGAGTATCGACCCATTTGACTCAATTGCTCCCCGTAGGGCAACCCTCTCATCCCGGGAGTCAATCTAGAGAATTGTACCTGTTACGACCAGGTGAGAAAGGGGTCTAGGGGTCCCTCTCCGCCTTCACCTGGTCTTAGCATAACAAGGTTTAATTTTAAACACGCAATTTTTTTTCAGCTCCCCCTTGGTGAATCCTTGTTCACAGCTTTCCAATTATAAGGCAAAGAAACGAGCACAAACAGGTTTGCTTAGGTTGAAGGAAGAAAGGTTGAACTTTATTAAACTTAAACTCTAATTCGGTTGACATCTATGGGTACGCGATGTGCCCCACTCGAGCATGCATATGCGATACACACATGCAGATAGAGACAGAAAAGAGCAGAAGAAATAAAATGGAAAAGTTTGAGGCAATATCTGAAGATGGCTTTGGTTACTGTTCTGCAAGCTTGCTGTAGAGTCCTTGGTTGTAGGTAGATTTTGCTTTGCTTTGGGGCTCCGTATTCTTGTTAAACCTTGTTCGATGTAGGAGACTTTTCTCTCTTGAGGTTCACGTCTTTAGTAGATTTGGAGTTCTGTGAGAAAGAAATAGGAGCAGACAGGAGAGGTCTTTACAGTCCACGAGCAAACAGTCTCTCTCAAACTCTGTACAATTAAAAAAAAAAACTCAGGTTGCCCAGCAGGTTAGTCGTGTGACTAGCTGGTTTGACCACCTCTTGTTTGTGGAGTCAGCCATCGTAGCAGTCATCCTGGAATGTGAGCTGCCTCACCTTCAATATCTGGTGATTAAAGTCCATTGTGGGTTAAATGTGTCAGGGAATGGTCCTTTGTCTCCACAAGCACTGTCTGTTAGTATGTAAATGTTTTTTTTCCAGCCACAGCTGATCTGTTTAACAAGTCATTTCCTCACTCCAGCAACAGTTTAAAATCAATAAAAGCAAAATACTGCAGATGCTGGAAATCTGAAATAAAAACAAGAAATGCTGGAAATCCTCAGCAGGTCTGGCAGCATCTGTGGAGAGAGAAGCAGAGTTAACGTTTCGGGTCAGTGAGTTCTGATGAAGGGTCATGTGACAAAATTAATATGCCTCATTCTTGGCAGGTAGGGATCTGCATGACAGTACCCAGTCCTTCAGCTGTGACTATCGTATAAAGTCTGACATTATATAGATATTCTCTTTTCTCCAGAAAAGAGAAGGCTGAGGGGTGGACCTGATCAAGGTCTTTAAGATTGCGAAGGAGGTTCGAGAGGGTAGAAACAAGATGTTTCCGCTTGTGTGCGGACTCCGTGAATATGAGACCGCCTCTGTGCCAGTAATCTCATGCTTGCTGGAGGTGAAATGCAATTATAAAGCATTAAAACCAATGTCTCGTGTTTCCTCGGCTTCGCAATTGTGTAAAATGCCCGATTCCTTATTCATTCGCAGCTTGTGGTCATTGCTGATGAGGCCAGCATTTAACCATCATTAATTGTTCTTGAGAAAGTGATGGTGAGCTGTGGCCTTGACAACTGAGTGGCTTGCTGGGCCATTTCAGTTAAGAGTCAAGCACATTGCTGTGGGTCTGGAGTCACATGTAGGCCAGACCAGGTGAGAATAGCAGATTACTGAACTCACATTTGCCCAGGTGATGATTTATTTCATCCTGAATTATCGCTCGACATACACACATATAAATTAGGAGCAGGAGTAGGCCGCTCGAGCCTGCTCCGCCATTCAACAAGAGCATGGCTGATTGTAACCTCAACTCCACATTCCCACCTACCCTCAGTAACCTTTCACCCTCTTGCTTATCAAGAATCTATCTTCCTCTGCCTTAAAAATATATCCTTCCTTAAATAAGGAGATACACAGTGCTCCAGATGTAGTCTCACCAATGCTCTGTATAATTGAAGCATAACCTCCCTACTTTTGGATTCAATTCTCGTGATAAATTATAGCATTCTATTAGCTTTCCTAATTATGTGCTGTACCTGCAGACTAACCTTTTGTGATTCATGCAGGAGGACAACCAGGTCTCTCTGCATCTCAGAGCTCTGCAATCTCTCACCATTTAGATAATATGCTTTTTTTTATTCTTCCTGCCAAAATGGAAATGTTACCATCCTTTTACTATTTATATGCCTGTGGAAGACTTTTGGATTCCTTTTTGTTAGTTGCCAGTCTCTTCTCATATTCTCTCTTTTCTTATTTGCTTTTTGAATTTCCCTCGGAACCTTCTGTATTCAGCCTGGTTCTCAGTTGTATTATCCACCTGACATCTGTCATAAGCACACTTTTTCTGCTTCATTTTATTCTCTTTTGTCATCCAGGGAGCTCTATTTGTTTGTCCTATTTTTCCCCTTCGAGGGAACATAACTTGATTGTGCCTGAACTATTGCTTCTTTGAAGGTAGTCCATTGTTCAGCTACCGGTTTTCCTGCCAACCTTTGATTCCACTTTATTCGCCCCAGCTCCATTCTTGCCCCATTGAAGTTGGCTTTCCCCCAGTTCTTACTCTGGATTTATTTATTTAGAGATACAGCACTGAAACAGGCCCTTCGGCCCACCGAGTCTGTGCCGACCATCAACCACCCATTTTATACTAATCCTACACTAATCCCATATTTCTACCACATGCCCACCTGTCCCTATATTTCCCTACCACCTACCTATACTAGGGGCAATTTATAATGGCCAATTTACCTATCAACCTGCAAGTCTTTGGCTGTGGGAGGAAACCGGAGCACCCGGCAGGGACCCACGCGGTCACAGGGAGAACTTGCAAACTCCGCACAGGCAGTGCCCAGAATTGAACCCGGGTCGCTGGAGCTGAGAGGCTGCGGTGCTAACCACTGCGCCGCCCATATTGCTCTTTGTCCTTTTCCACAGTCTGCCTTAAGCTTATGATACAATGATCACTGTCCCCTAAATGCTCTCCTACTGATACTTGATCCACTTGGCCCACCTCATTCCCAAGAACCAGGTCTAGCAGCGTCTCCCCTCTCATTGAACTGGAAATATATTGCAGAAAATTTTCCTGAACACACTCTCGGAACTCTTGCCTCACGCTGCCTTTTACACGACAACTGTCCCAGTCTATATTTGGATGATTAAAGTCCCCCACTGCAACTACTCTATCTTTCTTGCATCTCTCTGCAATTTCCTTGCAAATTTGTTATATACATCTTTCCCATTAGTTGGTGGCCTATGGACTATACTGAACAATGTTAGCTCCAGCTAAATAGATTCTGTCCTTGACCCCGTCGGGGGCATCCTCCCTCTCCTATCTTTCCTGAACATCTTGTATCCAGGGATATTTAATACCCAGTCCTGTGCTTTGAATCAAGTCTCTGTTATCGCTACACACTTTTCTACATTAAATTTCATCTACCATGTGTCTGCCCATTCCACCAGCCTATCTCGGTCCTCTTGAAGTTCATCACTGTCCGCGCAGTTCACAATACTTCCAAGTTTTGTCACCTGCGCATTTTGAAATTGCTGCACACCCAAGTCCAGGTCATTAATCTAGATCAGGCAAAGCAGTGGTTCCCAACACTGGCCCCTGGGGAATCCCAGTGTAGAGATTCCTCCAGTCATCAATACGGTCTGTTTCACGTCACTCAGCCAACTTCATTTCCTGTAGAGTTGGAGGAGGTTACAGAGATAGGGAGGGTTGTAGGGGCAGGAGGAGGTTACAGGGATAGGGAGGGTTGTAGGGGCTGGAGGAGGTTGCAGAGGTAGGGAGGGTTGCAGGGATAGGGAGGGTTGTCGGGGCTGGAGGAGGTTGCAGAGATAGGGAGGGGTGTAGGAGCTGGAGGAGATGACAGGTAGGGAGGGTTGTAGGGGCTGGAGGAGGTTACAGAGATGGGGAGGGGTGTAGGGGGCTGGAGGAGGTTACAGAGGTAGGGAGGGTTGTCGGGGCTGGAGGAGGTTGCAGAGATAGGGAGGGGTGTAGGAGCTGGAGGAGATGACAGAGGTAGGGAGGGTTGTAGGGGCTGGAGGAGGTTACAGAGATGGGGAGGGGTGGAGGGGCTGGAGGAGGTTACAGAGATAGGGAGGGGTGGAGGGGCTGGAGGAGGTTGCAGAGATAGGGAGGGGTGTAGGAGCTGGAGGAGATGACAGAGGTAGGGAGGGTTGTAGGGGCTGGAGGAGGTTACAGAGATGGGGAGGGGTGGAGGGGCTGGAGGAGGTTACAGAGATAGGGAGGGGTGGAGGGGCTGGAGGAGGTTACAGAGATAGGGAGGGGTGTAGGGGCTGGAGGAGGTTACAGAGATAGGGAGGGGTGTAGGGGCTGGAGGAGGTTATAGAGACGGGGAGAGGTGAGGCCATGGAGGGATATGAAACAAAGGTGGGAATTTTCAAGTCGAGGCTTCATTGGACAAGGAGTTGGTGTAGGTTAGCGAGCACAGGGGCGATGGGTAAGTGGGACGTGGGCAGAAGGGTTTTGGATGACCGAGTTTATGGTGGGTCGGGGTTTGGAGGCTGGCCAGGAGTGCACTGGAATAGTCAAGTCCAGAGATAACAAAGACATGGGTGAGGGGGTCAGCAGCAGATGAGCTGAGGAAGGGGGTGAAGTCGGGCGATGTTGCAGAGATGACGCGGGCATGTGGTCGGTCGCTAGAGAATGGAATTTGGAGCGGGAGACCGAAAACAAAGGGCTTCAGTCTTCCCTGTGTTTAATTGGAGGACATTTCTGCTCATCCAGTACTGGATGTCGGATAAGCAGTCTGATAATTGAGCGGAGAGAGGCGGTGGGTATCGTCAGCGTACGCGGGAAAACTAACGCCGTGCTTTCGGATGATGTCGCTGAGGGGCAGCGTGTTGATGAGCAGTCAGAGGGAGTCAAGGACATTTCTTGGTTTTGTCACTTTCCCACCTCCTGCCCTAAGCCTTTTCGCCAAAGAAAATGAAAAACATGTACACAATATTTTTGTGTTTTTCTTTCATTTCACAGGGTGTGGGCATCACTGGAGCGGTCAGTGTTTATTACCCATCTTTAACTGTTCTTGACATTACAACTGAGTGGCTTGCTCGGCCATTTCAGAGGGCAATTAAGAGTCAACCTCATTTCTGTGGGTCTGGATTCACATGTCGGCCAGACAAGGCTGGCAGATTCCAGCCCCCCCAAAAGGGCATTCATAAGAACATAAGAAATAGGAGCAGGAGTCGGCCGTTCAGCCCCTCGAGCCTGCCCCACCATTCGATAAGATCATGGCTGATCTGTCCCAGGCCTCAACTCCTCTTTCGGGCCTGCTCTGCCTAACCCTCGACTCTCCAAGGTTTCAAAAATCTATCTGCCTCCTCAAGACAAACCCTTCGTGCCAGGAATCAGCCTAGTGAACCTTTTCTGAACTGCCTCCAATGCTAGCACGATCCCTCCCTAAATATGGGGACCAAAACTGTACGCAGTACTCCAGATGTAGCCTCACCAACACCCAGTACAGTTGTAACAAGACTTCCCTATTTTTAAACTCTTAACCCCCTAGCAATAAAGGGCAAAATTCCATTTGCCTTCTTAATTACTTGCTGCACCTGCATGCTAACTTTTTGTGCTTCATGTACAAGAACACCCAGGTCCCTCTGTACTGCAGAATTTTGTAGTGTTTCTCCATCTAAATAATAAACTGCCTTTTTATTCTTCCTACCAAAGTGGATGACCTCACACTTTTCCACATTGAACACCATCTGCCAAGTTTTTGCCCATTCACTTAATCTATCTATATCCCGTTTCAGATTCTTTGTGTCCTCATCACAACATGCCTTCCCACCTATTTTTGTATCATCAGCAAATTTGGATACATTACACTCTGTCCCTTCCTCTAAGTCATTAATATAGATAGTAAATAGTTAAGGCCCCAGGACCAATCCTTGTGGCACTCCACTAGTTACGGCTTTCCAACCTGAAAAAGACCCATTGATCACCACTCTCTGCCTCCAGTGTGTTAGCCAATCCTCAATCCATGCCAATACATTACCCCCAATACCCTGAGCTCCTATTTTGTGCAATAATTTTTTATATGGCACCTTATCGAAATCCAAATACACTACATCTACTGGTTCCCCTTTATCCACTTTGCTTGTTATATCCTCAAAGAACTCTAACAAATTTGTCAAACATGATTTCCCTTTCATAAAACCATGTTGACTCCGTTTGATTGCATTATGTTTTTCTAAATATCCTGCTATTTCTTCCATAATAATGAACGCTAGCATTTTCCCAATGACAGATGTTAAGCTAACTGGTCTATAGTTTCCTGCTTTCTGTCTCCCTCCTTTCTTGAATTGGGGAGTCACATTAGTGCTACCCTCCTGGAATCCAGTGAGTTGTGGTATATTATGACCAATGTCTCCACGATCTCTGCAGCCACTTCTTTTAAAACCCTTGGGTGCAGGCCATCAGGTCCTGGCGACTTGTCTGCCTTTAGTCCCAGCAGTTTGTCCAGCACCCTTTCCCTCGTGATAGAGATTGTTACAAGTTCCTCCCTCCCATTTGCACCTTGTTCATCTATTATTGTAGGGATGTTTATAGTGTCCTCCACCGTGAAGACAGATGCAAAATATTGGTTTAAATTATCTGCCATTTCCCTGTTCCCTGTTATTAATTCCCCAGTCTCATCCTCGAAGGGTCCCGCACTTACTTTATCTACTCTCTTCCGTTTTATATACCGGTAGAAGCTCTTCCAGTTTGTTTTCATATTTCTTGCCAATTTACTCTCATAATCAATCTTCTCCCTCTTTATTAGTTTTTTAGTCATCCGCTGCTGGTTTCTAAAAAATTCCTAATCCTCTGGCCTACCACTCGTTTTCGCCGCTTTATACACCTTTGTTTTTGATTTGATACTCTCCTTAATTTCCTTTGTTATCCACGGGTGGTTCATCGTTCTCTTCGAGTCCTTCCTTCCTACTGGAATAGATGTTTGCTGAGTGTTATGAAATATCTGCTTAAAAGTCGGCCACTGCTCATCTACTGACTTCCCCTGTAGTCTATCTTCCCAGCTCACTTTAGACAACTCTTTCTTCAGACCTCTGTAATTGCCCTTGTTTAAGTTGAAGACACTAGTTTGAGACCCGAGTTGCTCACCCTCAAATTGAATTCGAAGTTCTACCATGTTATGATCGCTTCCCCTGAGAGGATCCTTAACTATGAGATCTCTTACTAATCCGAGCTCATTACACATTACCAAGTCTAAAATAGCCTGTTCCCAGCTCGGTTCTGCAACATATTGTTCTAAGAAACAATCCCTGATGCACTCTACAAATTTGTCTTCCATGCTACCCTTGCCAATTTGATTTGTCCAGTCGATATGCAGATTAAAATCACCCTTGATAATATTAATCAGGGCACTGCAATTCTGTCCTAGACAGGCAACTCCTCAGGGGCCTAGAGACCACTCCCACCTGTTATTTCTTTCTCTTGCTCGTCCTTATTTCCACCCAAACTGATTCTACATCATGACCTATTACACCTATATCATTACTCACAACTGCACTGAACCCTTCCTTTAATAACAAAGCTACCCCGCCTCTTTTTCCTTTCAGCCTATTCTTCCAGAACATCAAATATCCTTGAACATTGAGATTCCAGTCTTGGTCATACTGCAACCACACCTCAGTGATAGCTATCAAATAGTATTCATTTATTTCTATCTATGCCGTCAGCTCATCTGTCTTGTTACAAGTGCTACGTGCATTCAGATAAAGAGCCTTAAGCTTTGACTTTTGACCTTCTCTGGTTCTAATTTCTGCAGTACTCTTATTCTTGTATTCTCTGTCCCTTCCTGTCACACTCTGATTAATGTATGTTCCTTCACCTCTGCTCTCTCATTATTTTCAACTTTTTAAACTTCCCTTCAATTGAACCCTCCCCTCCACTATTTAATAAACCAGATGTGGTTTTTTTTTGCAACAACCTGGTAGCTTCTTGGTCACCGTTACTGAGAATAGCTCTTGAATTCTAGATATTTTTAAGTGGAATTAAATCCCCAGCTATTAGGGTGGGATTTGAACTGCTGTCCTATAATGCTGTTGTAACCTTTCTGATATCCACTGATCAAGAAATGATTCCTCCAAGGGTTAGGTTGCGAGGAGGGACATAAACTGGCCTGGTATTCCCTGGAATATGGAAGGTTAAGGGGTGATTTGATTGAGGTTTTTAAAGATTGTGAAAGGAAGCGATCGTTTAGAGAGAGAAACTCTCCGCTGGTGGAGGAGTTGAGGACAAGGGGGGGGGGGGGGGGGGGGGGGGGAGGGGGGGGGGGGGGGGGGGGGGGGGGGGGAGGGAGAACATCGGCTTAAAATCAGAGGCTGGCCATTCAGGAGACAAGTTAGGAAACACGTCTTCATGCAAAGGGTGGAAGGAGTGTGGAACTCTCACCCAGAGAAAGCAGTAGAAGCTGAAGCTCAATGAATCATCTTAAATCTGAGATCCATAGTTTTTTTTTCTGGACAAGGTTATGAAGGGATTATGGAGCCAAGGCGGGCGGACGGAATTAGGATGCAGATCAGCCATGATCTCATTGGATGGTGGAACAGGCTCGAGGGGCTGAATGGCCTCCTCCTGTTCCTACGCCAGGAGAATTGGATTGAGTCTCCTCTGCGATCTGTCTACTGCTCTAAGAGCGCCTGAGAAAATGAATCACCATAGTCTTCATGAAGAGCAAATGAACCTTTATTGCCTGCAGCTGACAGAAGTTAGAAGAACAGTGAGTCGTGGTTTTGAATGAAGGCAAGTCCGCAAAACGGGCGTCTTTCAACCGCTCAACGCCTTCACCAATGCAAAGGAGGAATGTTGGAACCTGGTGGCCATCTTGGATTGCCGGTGGCCATCTTAGCAACTGTGTTGGGGGCAGGGGGGCCGCGATGGTGTTAAACGGGCAACGTCAAGTTGGCGGCTTGGTGAGCACCAGGCCCGATAGTCCCCTTACGTTGCTGTGGCCGGACAATTCCAAATTCCTCGATGACTTGGTCTCCGATTGGCTGCTGCCCCGAGTTTGGCGCGACAGGGTTGCTGGGATCAGTTTGAACCTCGCCAGGCTTGGTGAGCGGGCCCAAACCGTGGGCCCAGCGATGAGCTCCCGCCTCACCCGCTTCCCCCTGTCACTCCGGCTCGCGAGCCAGCTTGCGCAGCAGACCCGTCAGCGCCTGCACGTTGCCAGCAGAAGGTTCCGGAATGGCGCTGGGCGTGATCCGGATCTCTCAAAAGTGCATTGGCTTCCTTCACAACCACTCCACTCCACCCGCCCTCCCCCACCCCCCCCACCCCACCCACTTCCCCCGCCCCCCCCCACCCCATTCCAAGTTAGTCCTCCTGCAGTATTGTCCAGAAGATCCTCTAGTCGATTCTCTCATCCCCCCTCCTCTTCCTCTGTACCCCACCCACTCCCCACAACTCCCCCCACCATGTTGGCCTGTCATTGGACGGTGTCGGTTAGGGTGGACCATGAGGTATCAAGACCCTGAGTACTGTTCACAGGATTCGGACTCAGCTCAGAGGAGTCAGAGCAGGGAGAATGATCTGTGGAAAGATGGATCAATCGGTGAGCAGACACACTTCAAATCTACTCCGGACACCAGAGAATCACAAAGTACATTTACGGAGAATAACAATCCAACTGAGACAGCACAGAAACAGGCCATTCGGCCCAGCTGGTGTTTATACTCCCCACAGGCGTCCTCCCACCTCCTCTTCATCTCACACCATCAACATCTCCGATTCCTTTCTCCATCGTATGTTTATCCAGTTTCCCCTTAAATCCGTCGATACTATTCACCTCAGGCAGTCCCAGTACTGGGGGAGTGCTGCACCGTTGGAGGGTCAGTACTGACGGAGCGCTGCACTGTCATAGGGTCAGCACTGAGGGAGTGCTGCATTGTCGGAGGGTCAGTGCTGAGGGAGTGCTGCATTGTCGGAGGGTCAGCACTGAGGGAGTGCTGCATTGTCGGAGGGTCAGTGCTGAGGGAGTGCTGCATTGTCGGAGGGTCAGCACTGAGGGAGTGCTGCATTGTCGGAGGGTCAGCACTGAGGGAGTGCTGCATTGTCGGAGGGTCAGTGCTGAGGGAGTGCTGCACTGTCGGAGTGTCAGTACTGAGGAAATGTTCCACTGTCGGCGGGTCAGAACTGAGGGAGTACTGCATTGTCGGAGGGTCAGTACTGAGGGAGTGCTGCACTGTCAGAGGGTCAGTACTGAGGAAATGTTCCACTGTCGGAGGGTCAGTACTGAGGGAATGCTGCACTGTCGGAGGGTCAGTACTGAGGGAGTGCTGCACTGTCGGAGAGGGAGTGCTGCACTGTCAGAGGGTCAGTACTGAGGGAGTGCTGCATTGTCGGAGGGTCAGTGCTGAGGGAGTGCTGCATTGTCGGAGGGTCAGCACTGAGGGAGTGCTGCATTGTCGGAGGGTCAGTGCTGAGGGAGTGCTGCATTGTCAGAGGGTCAGCACTGAGGGAGTGCTGCATTGTCGGAGGGTCAGCACTGAGGGAGTGCTGCATTGTCGGAGGGTCAGTGCTGAGGGGGTGCTGCACTGTCGGAGTGTCAGTACTGAGGGAGTGCTGCATTGTCGGAGGGTCAGCACTGAGGGAGTGCTGCACTGTCAGAGGGTCAGTACTGAGGAAATGTGCCACTGTCGGAGGGTCAGTACTGAGGGAATGCTGCACTGTCGGAGGGTCAGTACTGATGGAGGGCTGCACTGTCAGAGGGTCAGTACTGAGGGAGTGCTGCACTGTCAGAGGGTCAGTACTGAGGGAGTGCTGCACTGTCAGAGGGTCAGTGCTGAGGCAGTGCTGCACTGTCGGAGCGTCAGTGCTGAGGGAGTGCTGCACTGTCAGAGGGTCAGTGCTGAGGGAGTGCTGCACTGTCGGAGCGTCAGTGCTGAGGGAGTGCTGCATTGAGGAAAGAAGTTTATCCTGAATTCCCAATGGATTTATTGGTAACTGAGGCTGGAGGAGGTTACAGAGATAGGGAGGGTTGTCGGGGCTGGAGGAGGTTACAGAGATAGGGAGGGTTGTCGGGGCTGGAGGAGGTTACAGAGATAGGGAGGGTTGTCGGGGCTGGAGGAGGTTACAGAGATAGGGAGGGTTCTAGGGGCTGGAGGAGGTTACAGAGATAGGGAGGGTTGTAGGAGCTGGAGGAGGATACAGAGATCAGGAGGGTTATAGGGGCTGGAAGAGGTTACAGAGATAGGGAGGGTTGTAGGAGCTGGCGGAGGTTACAGAGATCAGGAGGGTTATAGGGGCTGGAGGAGGTTACAGAGATTGGGAGGGCTATAGGGGCTGGAGGAGGTTACAGAGATTGGGAGGGTTGTAGGAGCTGGAGGAGGTTACAGAGATCGGGTGGGTTATAGGGGCTGGAGGAGGTTACAGAGATAGGGAGGGTTGTAGGAGCTGGAGGAGGATGCAGTGATCAGGAGGGTTATAGGGGCTGGAAGAGGTTACAGAGATAGGGAGGGCTGTAGGAGCTGGCGGAGGTTACAGAGATCAGGAGGGTTATAGGGGCTGGAGGAGGTTACAGAGATTGGGAGGGTTATAGGGGCTGGAGGAGGTTACAGAGATTGGGAGGGTTGTAGGAGCTGGAGGAGGTTACAGAGATCGGGTGGGTTATAGGGGCTGGAGGAGGTTACAGAGATAGGGAGGGTTGTAGGAGCTGGAGGAGGTTACAGAGATAGGAAGGGTTGTAGGAGCTGGGGGAGGTTACAGAGATCGGGAGGGTTAAAGGGGCTGGAGGAGGGTACAGAGATAGGGAGGGTTGTCGGGGCTGGAGGAGGTTACAGAGATAGGGAGGGTTGTCGGGGCTGGAGGAGGTTACAGAGATCGGGAAGGTTCTCGGGGCTGGAGGAGGTTACAGAGATAGGGAGGGTTGTAGGAGCTGGAGGAGGTTACAGAGATCAGGAGGGTTATAGGGGCTGGAGGAGGTTACAGAGATTGGGAGGGTTATAGGGGCTGGAGGAGGTTACAGAGATTGGGAGGGTTGTAGGGTCTGGAGGAGGTTACAGAGATAGGGAGTGTTGTAGGAGCTGGAGGAGGTTACAGAGATTGGGAGGGCTATAGGGGCTGGAGGAGGTTACAGAGATTGGGAGGGTTGTAGGAGCTGGAGGAGGTTACAGAGATCGGGTGGGTTATAGGGGCTGGAGGAGGTTACAGAGATAGGGAGGGTTGTAGGAGCTGGAGGAGGATGCAGTGATCAGGAGGGTTATAGGGGCTGGAAGAGGTTACAGAGATAGGGAGGGCTGTAGGAGCTGGCGGAGGTTACAGAGATCAGGAGGGTTATAGGGGCTGGAGGAGGTTACAGAGATTGGGAGGGTTATAGGGGCTGGAGGAGGTTACAGAGATTGGGAGGGTTGTAGGAGCTGGAGGAGGTTACAGAGATCGGGTGGGTTATAGGGGCTGGAGGAGGTTACAGAGATAGGGAGGGTTGTAGGAGCTGGAGGAGGTTACAGAGATAGGAAGGGTTGTAGGAGCTGGGGGAGGTTACAGAGATCGGGAGGGTTAAAGGGGCTGGAGGAGGGTACAGAGATAGGGAGGGTTGTCGGGGCTGGAGGAGGTTACAGAGATAGGGAGGGTTGTCGGGGCTGGAGGAGGTTACAGAGATCGGGAAGGTTCTCGGGGCTGGAGGAGGTTACAGAGATAGGGAGGGTTGTAGGAGCTGGAGGAGGTTACAGAGATCAGGAGGGTTATAGGGGCTGGAAGAGGTTACAGAGATAGGGAGGGTTGTAGGAGCTGGCGGAGGTTACAGAGATCAGGAGGGTTATAGGGGCTGGAGGAGGTTACAGAGATTGGGAGGGTTATAGGGGCTGGAGGAGGTTACAGAGATTGGGAGGGTTGTAGGGTCTGGAGGAGGTTACAGAGATAGGGAGTGTTGTAGGAGCTGGAGGAGGTTACAGAGATAGGGAGGGTTGTAGGGTCTGGAGGAGGTTACTGAGATTGGGAGGGTTGCTGGGACTGGAGGAGGTTACAGAGATAGGGAGGGTTGTAGGAGCTTGAGGAGGTTACAGAGATAGGGAGGGTTGTAGGGTCTGGAGGAGGTTACAGAGATAGAGAGGCTTGTAGGGTCTGGAGGAGGTTACAGAGATAGGGAGGATTGTGGGGTCTGGAGGAGGTTACAGAGATAGGGAGGGTTGTAGGGTCTGGAGGAGGTTACAGAGATGGGGAGGGTTGTAGGGTCTGGAGGAAGTTACAGAGATCGGGAGGGTCGAGGCCCTGGTTGGAGATGAAAACGAGGATCATATTATTAACTCGAGGCATTGCTGGACGGGGATACAGTGTAGGTCAGCGAGCGCAGGGACAGGGGAGGTGACGGCTGATGTCTTCTCTGAGTCTACCGGCTACCGCCGAGACCCCTCTCCACAAGGCGGGTAAATCTGGGCAGCGGAGGCGGGAGATCGCGTGCGCTTGCCCTGCTGGGGACGAGGTCGCCGTGAGTGCCATGAAACAGATCGCCTCTCGTGGCCTGCCCGCCGGCGCCGTTACCTGAGCTGCAAAGCTGCTTGATGTCGAGGTAGTTCCGTCCCTCCAGGGCTGGGAGGACGGCGGAGACCGCGAGGGTGTCGGGCGGCGTCTGCTCGATGATGCTGCTGAGCATGGTTTCCAGGGAAAGCGTGCAGTTGTAAAGGTCCACTCCGATCCTTTGAAGAGAAAGAAGACGGTGAGAAGTGGACGGCACGAGTTCCGACATACGGGAGGGCGGTGAGGAGATGGTGCGGGGGTGACGGGGGTAAGATGTTTCCATAAGGAACGCTTCAAAGACGATCGGAAATGTGAAGAGATCCAGTATCGAGGGGGGGAAAAGGTCCAGAGGCCTGGGTCGTTCCTGAACATCTCTTTAAAGACAAAAGCTGCATTTCCATAGCACCTTTCACAGCTCCAGGAGCTCCCATAGTCTATTACTGCAGCACCGTCACTGTTGGAATGGAGGAAATGCGCCGGTCCAATTTGTGCACAGCAAGATCCCACAAACAGCAGTGGTTGGGACCCAGATCATCTGTTTTAGGGATGAAGGTCGGGCCCTCCCCAACACCACCTCCGCGCCCCCAGCCGCTCACCCCCACCTCCATCTACACCCCCTTCCCCACCACCGCACTGTCAAAGGGTCAGCACTGAGGGAGTGCTGCACTGTCGGAGGGTCAGCGCTGAGGGGGCGCCGCACTGTCAGAGGGTCAGCGCTGAGGGAGCGCCGCACTCTTGGAGGGTCAGCGCTGAGGGGGCGCCGCACTGTCGGAGGGTCAGCGCTGAGGCGGCGCCGCACTGTCGGAGGGTCAGCGCTGAGGGGGCGCCGCACTGTCGGAGGGTCAGCGCTGAGGGGGCGCCGCACTGTCGGAGGGTCAGCGCTGAGGGAGTGCCGCACTGTCAGAGGGTCAGCGCTGAGGGGGCGCCGCACTGTCGGAGGGTCAGCGCTGAGGGGGCGCCGCACTGTCAGAGGGTCAGCGCTGAGGGAGTGCCGCACTGTCGGAGGGTCAGTAATGAGGGAGCGCCGCACTGTTGGAGGGTCAGCGCTGAGGGAGCGCCGCACTGTCGGAGGGTCAGTAATGAGGGAGCGCCGCACTGTCGGAGAGTCAGCGCCGAGGGAGTGCTGCACTGTCGGAGGTGCCGTCGTTTCGATAACACATTAATCCGCTGTCCCCCGCCTGGCCTCTCAGTTTTAATGGTAAAAGAAACAAATCCCACCGCCCGCTATTGGTGGAGGGGTCAGGCAGTTCCTCTCCGTTGTACCTCAACCAACATCACTAAAAACAGATGATCTGGGTCATTGCCACATTGCTGTTAGTGGGAGCTTGCTGTGCATAAATGAGCTGCTGCCATCCCTACAGTACAACAGTGGCCGCACTTCAACCGTACCTCGTTGACTGTGATGCACAATGGGACACCCGAGGTGGTGAAAGGCGTTACGGAAATGCAAGGCTTTCTTTCAAACAGTCCCACTGAAACAAATAGATGACATGCCATCAGTCATGTGGCTTTCTGATCTCCAAATACAGCAAGGGAAATATCGACACTCCCTTGTGGTGAGACAGTGGGGGGGTGGGGGGGGGAGTATGGTCGGGGAGGGGGTGATTTGAACTGAACCATCATCTATTTATCTAACTCTATTTCTGCAAGTGTCCACCCACCTATAAACCTATTGACCTCCCTGTCACTATCTCCACCATCTCTCACCCTCTGCCTCATTGCTTCTCCCCCCATCTCTCTGTCTTTTCCCCTCCTCGTCCATCTCCCTCTCCTTCTCTTGCTGTCCCCACCTTTCTCCCTCTGCCTCTCCCTCCCTCTCTCCCCCACACCCTTCCCCCCCACCATCTCTGTCCTACTCTCCTTCTTGCTGTCTCTCTCCCTCTCGATCCCACTCTCTCTATCTCCTCTCTGTCCCTCTCGACATATGAGCATACAAATTAGGAGTAGGCCATTCGGCCCCTCGAGCCTGCTCCGCCATTCGATGGCTGATCTGATTATGATCTCAACTCCACTTTCCTGTCTGCCCCCCCCCCCCCCCAATAACCCTTGACTCCCTTGTTGATCAGAAATCTATCTAACTCAGTCTTGAATATATTCAATGATCCAGCCTCCACTGCTCTCTGGGGAAGAGAATTCCACAGACTGACCCCCCTCTGAGAGAAAAACATTTCTCCTCATCTCAGTTTTAAATGGGACGGCCCCTTAGCTTTTAAACAGTGCCCGAAATATCCTCTCAGCATCCACCCTGTCAAGTCCCCTCAGAATCTTACATGTTTCAATAAGATCACCTCTCATTCTTCCAAACTCCAATGAGTACAGACCCAACCTGCTCAACATTTCCTCACAAGGCAACCCCTTCATCCCAGGAATCAGCCTAGTGAACCTTCTCTGAACTGCTTCAGATGCAAGTATATTCTTTGTGCCTCTCTACTGCTGTCTCCATCTCTATCTCTTCCACCCCGTCCCCATCTCTCTCTTTCTCTCCCTCTCCCCATCCCTCCTTTGTCTCTTACTTCCTCCCTGTTCCTCTCCCTCACTGTGTCCCTCTTGCTGTCTCTCTCTCTCCTCTCTCCTCTCCCTCCCTCTCCCCATCTCTCCCTCCCTGTCTCGCTTCCTTTCCGTCACCCTCCTTCCTTCCCTCCCACCCTCCCTCCTTCTGTGTCCCCCTCTCTGACCCTCTCAATCTCTCACTCTCTGACACGTCCCCCCACCCCACACACACACACACACACACACGACAATACCTGTATGACCAGACCAGTGTCATACACGCTCCCGAAGCTGCCGTCCGGCTTCAAATGCTGAAGTATTTCCGCCAACAGTAGTTCAATCGCGACCTGCATTCTGGCGCGCAAGTAACTCAGGTGGTTTTGTGTGTTCGACATGCAGATCAGGGCGAGAATGTAAGTGCACTTCGCTCCTGGAGAAACAGACGCACGCTTAGAGCCACAGTAAAGGCTTCATAATTTAACCCGCAGTCGCTTGGAGCCTTGTTAACCATAATTATATATTTGGCAGATCGAACCGCTTTACAACGAGGGAAAAGGAGGAACCTGGATGAAATATTGGAATCCTAACACATTCCTTCCCCGGGGCAGAGTTGATATTTTTGTCGGGCGAGGCTGTGAAGGGTTAATGCAACCAAAGCGGGTTCATGGAGCTAAAAGGCAGCTCAGTCACGAATGGGGGAGCAGGCTCAAGGGGCTGAATGGCCTTGCCCTCAGGAGGAACCTGCTTCCCCCTAGCGGAGAGGTCAATTACCGGGGGACACAGATTTAAGGTGATTGGTAGAAGGATTAGAGGGGATATGAGGAAAAACCTTTTCACGCAGAGGGTGGTGGGCGTCTGGAATTCACTGCCAGGAGCGGTGGTGCAGGCAGAAACCCTCAACTCATTTAAAAGGTACCTCGACTCGCATTTGAAGTGCTGCAAGCTGTAAGGTTATGGACCGGGTGCTGGAAGGTGGGATTAGAATAGGCCGCTAGATTTGTTTTCAGCTGGCGCAGACACAATGGGCTGAATGGCCTCTTTCTGTGCCGTGACCTTTCTATGGTTCTTCCTGTGTAGCAGGCTGGAAGGGCTGAATGGCCTCCTTCCGTTCCTGTGTAATAGGCTCGAGGGGTCTGAATAGCCTCCTCCTGTTCCTGTGTAACAGGCTCGAGGGGGCTGAATGGCCTCCTCCTGTTCCTGTATAACAGGCTCGAGGGGATGAATGGCCTCCTCCTGTTCCTGTGTATCACTCTCGAGGGGGCTGAATGGCCTCCTCCTGTTCCTGTGTATCACTCTCGAGGGGGCTGAATGGCCTCCTCCTGTTCCTGTGTATCACTCTCGAGGGGGCTGAATGGCCTCCTCCTGTTCCTGTGTATCACTCTCGAGGGGGCTGAATGGCCTCCTCCTGTTCCTGTGTAACAGACTCGAGGGGGCTGAATGGCTTCCTCCTGTTCCTGTGTAACAGGCTCGAGGGGGCTGAATTGCTTCCTCCTGTTTGGATTCCCCAGTTGACTGAGGAGCTCCTTACTGTGTCTGTCCCCGATTTCGTGGCCCTGGATTTTTCCCTCCGCTTGGGTCTGCGCCAGGAGATCACGGTTCCCGGGTTGCGGGGTGTTGGGGAAGGTGCGGTGTAGGAACAGTCCGCACGCGATGTCCCTGCCATTACGCTGGATGGTCTAACTGGCCTTTCCCCCCCCCCCCCCAATCAATTTTGTAAGAAGATCCCCCAGGTAGGAGCATCCCCCACGAAGTTCAGGTGGACATCGAACAAGGCATCGACTGGGCGGATCAAATTTCACGCAGAAAGTGTGACGTGATACAATTTGGCGGGAAGAACGAGGAGAGGCTACATAGAATAAAGGGCAGAATTCTAAAAGGGGGTGCAGGAGCAGAGGGATCTGGGGGTGTATGTGCACAGATTGTTGAAGTTGGCAGGGCAGGCTGAGAAAGTGGTTAATACGGCATACGGGATCCTGGGCTTTATAAGTAGAGGTGTAGGGTACAAAAGCAAGGAAGCTATGATACACCTGTATAAAACACTGGTTCAGCCTCAACTGGAGCATTGTGTCCAGTTCTGAACACCGCGCTTTAAGATGTGAAGGCATGCAGATGCGGAAAAGATTCACCAGAATGGTGCCAGGGACGAGAGACTTTAGTTATGTGGATAGACTGGAGAAGCTGGGTCTGTTCTTGGAGAAGAGGAGATTAAGAGGAGATTTGACAGAGGTGTTGCAAATCATGAGGGGGTCTGGGCAACGCAGCTAGAATCTTCTCCCATTGGCGGAAGGGTCGAGAGCCAGAGGGCACTGATTTCAGAAAACTGGCCAAAAAGAAAGCACAGAGACGACATGAGGAAAAACGTTTTCACGCAACGAGTGGATCGGATCTGGGATGCACTGCCTGAGAGTGCGGTGGAGGTAGGATCAATCGGGTCTATCGAAAGGGGATTGGATAATTATCTGAATAGGTAAGATGTGCAGGGGGAAGGGGAAAAGGCGGGGGGAGGGGGACGAGGTGAGTCGCGCTCCTGCAGAGAGACTGCATGGCCACGACGGGCCGAATGGCCCCCTTTTCCAAGATAACCGTTCTATGATTCTACGTTTTCCATGCTAAAGGGTGGGGGTGATTTCAAACAGGAGCAAAGAACGTGCGGAATACCTTTCAAAAGCTCAGGAACAGTATCTGTCCTTTGATTTCAATTGAAATAATTAGTTATTGATGGTGGAGTGTGGCTGTTTTGGGGGCAGGGGCTAGAAAGTTGACAAATAGGTGACAATCGTATTTGTGATAATCATCTTAAGTGGCTCAGTGACCCACACAGTACTGAGGGAGTGCTGCACTGTCGGAGGGTCAGTACTGAGGGAGTGCTGCACTGTCAGAGGGTCAGTACTGAGGGAGTGCTGCACTGTCAGAGGGTCAGTACTGAGGGAGTGCTGCACTGTCGGAGGGTCAGTACTGAGGGAGTGCTGCACTGTCAGAGGGTCAGTACTGAGGGAGTGCTGCACTGTCAGAGGGTCAGTACTGAGGGAGTGCTACACTGTCAGAGGGTCAGTACTGAGGGAGTGCTGCACTGTCGGAGGGTCAGTACTGAGGGAGTGCTGCACTGTCGGAGGGTCAGTACTGAGGGAGTGCTGCACTGTCAGAGGGTCAGTACTGAGGGAGTGCTGCACTGTCGGAGGGTCAGTACTGAGGGAGTGCTGCACTGTCGGAGGGTCAGTACTGAGGGAGTGCTGCACTGTCGGAGGGTCAGTACTGAGGGAGTGCTGCACTGTCAGAGGGTCAGTACTGAGGGAGTGCTGCACTGTCGGAGGGTCAGTACTGAGGGAGTGCTGCACTGTCAGAGGGTCAGTACTGAGGGAGTGCCGCACTGTCGGAGGGTCAGTACTGAGGGAGTGCTGCACTGTCGGAGGGTCAGTACTGAGGGAGTGCTGCACTGTCGGAGGGTCAGTACTGAGGGAGTGCTGCACTGTCGGAGGGTCAGTACTGAGGGAGTGCTGCACTGTCGGAGGGTCAGTACTGAGGGAGTGCTGCACTGTCAGACGTGATGTCATTTGGATGAAATGTCTGGAAGATTGAATGCCGTTTTCTTACCCATGGACATGTTCCTGGACTCTGGTGATTCGAAGTTGATGATGAAACGAGTGTAGTCGTGAGCAGTGTCACTTGGGATCGTTTCATTCTCCAGGCACAGGGCGAGGATCGCGATGCTGACCTGATAGGCATCGGTGAAGTATGATAGTGACTTCTCTGCGAATTGCAATAAGAATAACATTTTTCACAAGCTGGGGGCACAGTTAACCATTAATCATACCATTTGGCAGGATTCAGCACAGGAAGAGGCCATTCAACTCATCGTGCCTGTGCTGGAACTTTGAAAGAGCTCTCTAATTAATCCCGCCCGTCCCCCACCCCCCCTCCCCCAACACTCTTGTCCTGTAGACCTGCAAATTTTTCCCTCTTCAAGTATTTCTCCAATTCCCCTTTTGAAAGTTCCTATTGAATCTGCTTCCACCGTCCTTTCAGGCAGCGCATTCCAGATCACAACAACTCACTGTGTAAAAACATTTCTCCTCATCTCCCCCTCTGGTCCCTCTGCCGATTATCTTAAATCTGTGTCCCTCTGGTTACCGACCCTCCTGTCACTGCAAACAGTTTCTCCTTATTTACTCCATCAAAACACTTCCTGATTGTGAACAGTGGATTATCGATCAGAGTGTGGGCTCCATTGATGAAGGGAAGTGGGGACAGATCATGATCATCCTTCATAATTTTGATCACCTCCTTGAAATCTCCCCTGAACGATATACATGATTTGGACGTAAATATTGGGAGCAGGATCAAGAAGTTTGCAAACGACACAAAGATTGGCCGTGTGGAAGACAGCGAGGAGGATAGATGTAGGCTGCAGGAAGATATTGATGGTCTGGTCAGAGGGGCGGAAAAGTGGCAAATGGAATTCAACCTGGAGAAGTGTGAGGTGATGCATTTGGGGAGGTCAAACAAGGCAAAGGAATACACAATTCATGGGAAAATACTGTGAGGTGTAGAGGAAGTGAGGGACCTTGGAGTGAACGTCCACAAATAGCTGAAGGTAGCAGGACAGGTCGATAAGGTGGTTAAGAAGGCATATGGAATCCTTTCCTTTATTAGCCGAGGTATAGAATATAAGAGTAGGGAGGTTATGCTGGAACTGTATAACTCATTGGTTAGGCCACAACTTGAGTACTGTGTGCAGTTCTGGTCACCTCATTACAGAAAGGATGTAATTGTACTAGAGAGAGTTCAGAGGAGATTTATGAGGATGTTGCCAGGACTGGAAAAATGTCGCAATGAGGAAAGATTGGATGGGCTGGGGTTGTTCTCCCTGGAACAGAGAAGGCTGAGGGGAGATCTGATTGGAATATACAAAATTGTGAGGGGCCTGGATAGAGTGGAGGTGAAGGGTCTATTCACCTTAGCAGAGAGTCAGTGACGAGGGGGCATAGACTTAAAGTGATTGGCAGAAAAATTAGAGGGGAGATGAGGAAAAACGTTTTCACCCAGAGGGTGGTGATGGTCTGGAACTCACTTCCTGAAAAGGGAGTTGAGGCAGAGACCCCCAACTCATTCAAAAGGAGTCTGGACAGGATCCACGAGTGCTGTAATCGGCAGGGCTACGGACACAATACTGGAAGGTGGGATTAGTACCGGTGGATCGATTTTTGGCCGGACCAGACACGACGATGGGCCAAGTGGCTTCTTCAGTGTGCCAGAACCTTTCTTTGATTCTATGATTTAACCTTCTCTGCTCGAAGGAGAACAATCCCAGCTTCTCCAGTCTCTCCACATTAACTGAACTCCCTCATCCCTGGGACCATTCACGTCAACCTCCTCTGCTCCCTCTCCAAGACCTGGACATCCTTCGAGCTGGGGGCTAAACCAATGTTCTGGTAATGCTGATTGGTCATCTTCCATTGTGAACTGTGAGGAGGGTAGTGTAGAACTTCAAAAGGACATTAGACAAGTTGGTGGAATGGGCAGACAGGTGGCAGATGAAGTTCAATGCAGAGAAATGTGAAGTGATTCATTTTGATAGGAAGAACATGGAGAGACAATATAAAATAAAGGGAACAATTCTAAAGGGGGTGCAGGAGCAGAGAGACCTGGGTGTATCTGTGCATAAGTCATTGAAGTTGGCAGGATGGGTTGAGAGAGAGGTGATAAAACATACAGTATCCTGGGCTTTATTAATAGGGGCATAGAGTACCAGAGCAAGGAAGCTATGTTGAACTAGGGGAGGCGGTGGCGTAGTGGTATTGTCACTGGACTAGTAACCTAGGGACCCAGGGTATTGCTCTGGGAACATGGGTTCGAATCCCAAC
The DNA here is from genome assembly GCF_036365525.1 of Heterodontus francisci. Taxonomy (NCBI): domain Eukaryota; kingdom Metazoa; phylum Chordata; class Chondrichthyes; order Heterodontiformes; family Heterodontidae; genus Heterodontus; species Heterodontus francisci. The sequence goes on along the minus strand of NC_090398.1, from coordinate 12,720,960 downwards.
ACAGGAGGTGGAATTTGAATTCAATAAAATCTGGAATTAAAAGCTAGTCAAATGATGGCCATGAAACCCATCACGTTCACTAATGTCCTTCAGGGAAGGAAATCTGCTGTCCTTACCTGGTCTGGCCTACATGTGACTCCAGACCCACAGCAATGTGGTTGACTCTTACATGCCCTCTGAAATGGCCTCGCAAGCCACTCAGTTGTACCTAACTGCTACGAAGCCAATAAAAAGGAATGAAACCGGACAGACCACCCGGCATCGACCTCGGCACCGGAAACGACAACGGCAAACCCAGCCCTGTCGACCCTGCAAAGTCCTCCTTACTAACATCTGGGGGCTTGTGCCAAAGTTGGGAGAGCTGTCCCACAGACTAGTCAAGCAACAGCCTGACATAGTCACACTCACGGAATCATACCTTACAGACATTATACCAGACACTGCCATCACCATCCCCGGGTATGTCCTGTCCCACCAGCAGAGCTGGCAGCACAGTGGTATAGAGTAGGGAGGGAGTTGCCCTGGGAGTCCTCAACATCGACTCTGGACCCCAAGAAATCTCATGGCATCAGATCAAACATGGACAAGGAAACCTCCTGCTGATTACCACCTACCGCCCTCCCTCAGCTGATGAGTCAGTATTCCTCCATGTTGAACACCACTTGGAGGAAGCACTGAGGGTGACAAGGGCACCGAATGTACTCTGGGTGGGGGACTTCAATGTCCATCACCAAGAGTGGCTCGGTAGCACCACTACTGACCGAGCTGGCCAAGTCCTAAAGGACATAGCTGCTAGACTGGGTATGCGGCAGGTGTTGAGGGAAACAAAAAGAGGGGAAAACATACCTGACCTGGTCCTCACCAATCTGCCTGCCGCAGATGTATCTGTCCATGACAGTATTGTTAGGAGTGACCACCGCACAGTCCTTGTGGAGACGAAGTCTCACCTTCACATTGAGGATACCGTCCATCATGTTGTGTGGCACTACCACTGTGCTAAATGGGATAGATATCGAACAGATCTAGCAATGCAAAACTGGGCATCCATGAGGTGCTGTGGGTCATCAGCAGCAGCAGAATTGTACTCAGCCACAATCTGTAACCTCATGGCCCGGCATATCCCTCACTCTACCATTACCATCAAGCCAGGAGATCAACCCTGGTTCAACGAAGAGTGCAGGAGGGCATGCCAGGAGCAGCACCAGGCATACCTCAAAATGAGGTGTCAACCTGGTGAAGCACAACACAGGACTATCTGCATGTCAAACTGCGCAAGCAGCATGCGATAGACAGAGCTAAGGAATCCCATAACCAACGGATCAGATCTAAGCTCTGCAGTCCTGCCACATCCAGCTGTGAATGGTGGTGGACAATTAAACAACTAACTGGAGGAGGTGGCTCCACAAATATCCCCATCCTCAATGATAGGGTAGCCCAGCACATCAGTGTGAAAGATAAGGCTGAAGCATTTGCAACAATCTTCAGCCAGAAGTGCCGAGTTGATGATCCATCTCAGCCTCTTCCTGAGGTCCCCAGCATCACAGATGCCAGACTTCAGGAAATTCGATTCACTCCACGTGATATCAAGAAACGACTGAAGGCACTGGATGCTGCTAAGGCTATCGGCCCTGACAATATTCTGGCAATAGTACTGAAGACCTGTGCTCCAGAACTTGCCACGCCCCTAGTCAAGCTGTTCCAGTACAGCTACAACACTGGCATCTACCCTGCAATGTGGAAAATTGCACAGGTATGTCCTGTACACAAAAAGCAGGACAAGTCCAACCCGGCCAATTACCGCCCCATCAGCCTACTCTCAATCATCAGTCAAGTGATGGAAGGTGTCATTGACTGTGCTATCAAGCGGCACTTGCTTAGCAATAACCTGCTCAGTGACGCTCAGTTTGGGTTCCGCCAGGGCCACTCAGCTCCTGACCTCATGTCCAAATGCCTTGGTCCAAACATGGACAAAAAAGTCAAACTCAAGAGGTGAGGTGAGAGTGACTGCCCTTGACATCAAGGCAGCATTTGACCGAATATGGCATCAAGGAGCCCTAGCAAAACTGAGGTCAATGGGAATCAGGGGGAAAACTCTCTGCTGTTTGGAGTCATACCAGCACAAAGGAAGATGGTTGTGGTTGTTGGAGGTGAATCATCTGAGCTTCAGGACATCACTGCAGGAGTTCCTCAGGGTCGTGTCCTCGGCCCAACCATCTTCAGCTGCTTCATCAATGACCTTCCTTCAATCATAAGGTCAGAAGTGGGGATGTTCGCTGATGATTGCACAATATTCAGCAACACTCGCAACTCCTCAGATACTGAAGCAGTCTGTGTAGAAATGCAGCAAGACCTGGACAATATCCAGGCATGGGCTGATAAGTGGCAAGTAAGATTCACGTGACACAAGTGCCAGGCAATGACCATCTCCAACAAGAGAGAATCTAACCATCTCCCCTTGACATTCGATGGCACTATCATCGCTGAATCCCCCACTATCAACATCCTAGGGGCTACCATTGACCAGAAACTGAACTGGAGTAGCCATATAAATACCTTGGCTACAAGAGCAGGTCAGAGGCTAGAATCCTGAGGCGAGTATCTCATCTCCTGACTCCCCAAAGCCTGTCCACCATCTGCAAGGCACAAGTCAGGAGTGTGATGGAATACTCTCCACTTGCCTGGACGGGTGCAGCTCCAACAACACTCAAGGAGCTCGACACCATCCAGGACAAGGCAGCCCGCTTGATTGGCATCCCATTCACAAACATTCACTCCCTCCACCACTGACGCACAGTGGCAGCAGTGTGTACCATCTACAAGAAGCACTGCAGCAACGCACCAAGGCTCCTTAGACAGCACCTTCCAAACCCGCGACCTCTACCAACTAGAAGGACAAGGGCAGCAAATGCATGGGAACACCACCACCTGCAAGAACTATACGGCCGTTCCTTCACCGTCATTGGGTCAAAATCCTGGAACTCCCTTCCTAACAGCACTGTGGGTGAACCTACCCCAAATGGACTGCAGTGGTTCAAGAAGGCAGCTCACCACCACCGTCTCAAGGGAAATTAGAGATGGGCAATAAATGCTGGCCTTACCAGCATCATCCACAACCTGTGAAAGAATTAAAAAAACGAAAAGATTATCTGGTCATGATCCTAAAAGCCTCCCCGTGAAGCCCCTTGGGAGGCTATCCTTACGATAAAGGCCCGATGATAAAAGATACTTACTGCTGGCGTCGTCCGCCATACGTACCCAGTGCGTGCATTTCAATTGTCAGAGTCGCGTCCAGGAGGCGGATTAGATTAATTCCGAGATGGTTGTTGGGAATATTGCTCGGATCAATGCAAGACGCTCGGAAGGCCAGTGTGTATAAACCCATGTCACCAGTCGTGAAGCTTCCATCTGCAGGCAGAGGACAACACCAGGGAAACATTTCAACTAAAAACTTCGCAATTCCAACCCGGCCCCTGCTCGGAACAGGAGGAGGCCATTCAGCCCTTCTTAAGCCTGTTGCACAGGAACAGGAGGAGGCCATTCAACCCCTCTCGAGCCTGTTCAGCCATTCGATTAAATCACGGTTGTGCGGCATGCTAATTACATCCATCCGCCTCGGCTCCCTGCACCATAATGATGTTGCTCAAGAAAGAAAAAACAAACCATCTCCGGTTTAAAATGTTCTGTCAGGTCTGGTTGTGCAGGGATTACGTTACTTAACCAGTAATGTGGTGGTGTGGGTTTGTAAATCTCCGAGGTGTAAATTTAAAACCTCACCAGGGCTGACTGGGAATTGGACTGGTGAATAAATTGAAAAGTATGTTTCAGTAAAAAGGTATTGAGAAAGCTCAACTAGATCATAATGTCTCTCTAAGGAAAGGGACCTCGTCACTCCAGTGGGTACCCGGCCTGGTCCCCCCACCCTGCTCCGGTCCGTACCCGGCCTGGTCCCCCCACCCTGCTCCGGTACGTACCCGGCCTGGTCCCCCCACCCTGCTCCGGTCCGTACCCGGCCTGGTCCCCCCATGCGGCTCCGGTCCGTACCCGGCCTGGTCCCCCCACCCTGCTCCGGTCCGTACCCGGCCTGGTCCCCCCACCCTGCTCCGGTACGTACCCAGCCTGGTCCCCCCACCCTGCTCCGGTACGTACCCGGCCTGGTCCCCCAGCGCGGCTCCGGTCCGTACCCGGCCTGGTCCCCCCACGCGGCTCCGGTCCATATGCGGCCTGGTCCCCCCACCCTGCTCTGGTACGTACCCGGCCTGGTCCCCCCACCCTGCTCCGGTCCATACCCGGCCTGTTCCCACCACCCTGCTCCGGTCCGTACCTGGCCTGGTCCCCCGCGCGACTCCGGTCCGTACTCGGCCTGGTTACCCACCCGTCTCCAGTCCGTACCCGGCCTGGTCTCCCACGCAGCTCCGGTCTGTACCCGGCCTGGTCCCCCACCCGGCTCCGGTCTGTACCCGGCCTGGTCCCCCACCCGGCTCCGGTTTGTACCCGGCCTGGTCCCCCACCCGGCTCCGGTCCGTACCCGGCCTGGTTACCCACGCGGCTCTGGTCCATACCCAGCTTGGTCCCCCACCCGGCTCCGGTCTGGTCCCGGCCTGGTCCCCTACCCGGCTCTGGTCCGTACCCGGCCTGGTTACCCACGCGGCTCTGGTCCATACCCAGCTTGGTCCCCCCACCCGGCTCCGGTCTGTACCAGGCCTGGTCCCCCCACCCTGCTCCGGTCCATACCCGGCCTGGTCCCCCCACGCGGCTCCGGTCCATACCCGGCCTGGTCACCCCACCCTGCTCCAGTACGTACCCGGCCTGGTCGCCCCACCCTGCTCCGGTACGTATCCGGCCTGGTCCCTCCATGCGGCTCCGGTCTGTACCCGACCTGGTCCCCCCACCCTGCTCCGGTCCGTACCCGGCCTGGTCCCCCTACCCTGCTCCGGTACGTACCCGGCCTGGTCCCCCCACCCTGCTCCGGTCCGTACCTGGCCTGGTCCCCCCACCCTGCTCCAGTCTGGACCCGGCCTGGTCCCCCCACCCGGCTCCGGTCTGTACCCGGCCTGGTCCCCCACCCGGCTCCGGTCCGTACCCGGCCTGGTTACCCACCCGGCTCCGGTCCGTACCCGGCCTGGTTACCCACACGGCTCCGGTCTGTACCCAGCCTGGTCCCCCTACGCGTCTCCGGTCCATACCCAGTTCAAGTCATTCAAGTATCTCAGAAACAACAGTGGTGCTAGTACTGCAGGCCAGTAACAGCCATCCACCGCATCACTCTGTTTTCCATTCCTTAGGCAATTTTCCACCCAGGCATGTCCTGCTGACATGCTTAATATCTGGTACTTCGTCAAACGTCTTTGGAAAGTCCATATACACCACATCCACCGCACTTCCCTCATCCACCCTCTCTGGTGTACCTCCCCAAAGCCTCGGTGTCCTGTCTACAGCCTCGTTCCCTCCGATGTCACTCCCTTCTGCCTTTACCTCCCACCGACTTCTCAGAGTAGGCCCTCAGGAGGCAGTCCTGGAGCTGCTGCTCGATGGCCAGGTTGTGCCTTCTCGCTAGACGCAGTGCGATCAGAATCCTCGGGTCTGGGTGGTCGCTGCAGTTAGTGATGGTCTGAAGCAGAATGCTCTCGAGCAGGTTTGCGACCGGTCTCTGATTGCCAGTGATGCCTGCCAAATACAAATGCAGGTGTGTGTGAGAGAGAGAGGGAAGGAAAGCAGCAAGTGACTTGCATTTCTGCAGCGCCTTTCACGTGCGCTGGACATCCCAAAGTGCTTTCCAGCCAATGAAGACTACTATGAAGTGTAGTCGCTCTTGCAATGTAGGAAATGCAGCAGCAAGCTCCCACAAAGGTAAAATGATTGCGTCTAATTATTTACTCTATCGAAACCCTTCCTGATTTTGAACGCCTCGACTAAATCTCCCTCTTAACCTTCTCTGCTCTAAGGAGAACAATCCCAGCTTCTCCAGTCTCTCCACATTAACTGAACTCTCTCATCCCTGGGACCATTCAGGTCAATCTCCTCTGCACCCTCTCCGAGGCCTGGACATCCTTCCTAAAGTGTGATGCTCAGAATTGGGCAAAAAACTCCGGCAGGGGCCGAACCAGTGTTTTATAAAGGTTTAGCATCACTTCCTTGCCTTTGTACTCTATTTCTTTCTTTATAAAGCCAAAGATCCCTTTAGGCTATGTTTAAACAACCTTCTCAACGTTTCCTGGAATGGGCGGGTTGTCTTATGAGGAAGGATTGGACAGGCTAGGCTTGTATCCGCTGGAATTTAGAAGAGTAAGAGGCGACTTGATTGAAACATGTAAGATCCTGAGGGGTCTTGACAGGGTGGATGTGGAAAGGATGTTTCCCCTTGTGGGAGAATCTAGAACTAGGGGTCACTGTTTAAAAATAAGGGGGTTGCCCATTTAAGACAGAGATGAGGAGAAATGTTTTCTCTCAGAGGGTCGTGAGTCTTTGCTTCCACTGCCTTTTGAGGAAGAGAATTCCAAAGTCTTTGAATATTTTTAAGGCAGAGGTAGATAGATTCTTGATAAGCAAGGGGGTGAAAGGTTATCGGGGGTAGGCGGGAATGTGGAGTTGAGGTTACAATCAGATCATGTTTGTATGTCTTGTCACCTTCAAAGATTTCTGCCCTGACACCCCGCAGCCCCTGTCAAAGTGTACCCTTTATACCTCCCGTGCTCATTCTTTCCCCCAAAATGAATCACTTTGCACTTCTCCATGTGAAACAGCATCTGCCGTCTGTCTGCCCATTTCACCAGTCTGCCCAGGTCCTCCTGAAATCTGCTACTGTCCTCTTCAGCATTTAATAGACGTCCAAGATGTGTCTCCTCTTCAAACTTTGAAGTGATGCCCTGTAAACCCAGTTCCAGCTCATTCATGCATATCAAAAGAGCAATGCTCCTAATAGTGTTCGTTGGGGAACCTCACTGTATACTTCTCCACAGTCTGAACAACAACTTTTCACCACTGAGGGGATAACATCACGATACAAACAGCAACAGTTCAAGAAGAAGGCTGACCAGGATCCCCTTCACATGGGCCAACAGTCACAACTCTTTGTGCAACGCATTTAGAAACATAGAAAATAGGAGCAGGGCTAGGCCATTCGGCCCTTCGAGCCTGCTCCGCCACTCAATACGATCATGGCTGACCATCCAACTCAGTAACCTGTTCCCGCTTTCGCCCCATAACCCTTTGATCCCTTTAGACCCAAGAGCTATATCCAAAGAAACAGTAAATTGAACAATAACAGTAATTTAAAGCAGTAAAACGTCCCACAAGCGATTGTCAAACATAATCTGACTCCGAGCCATATAAGGAGATATTAGGACAGGCGACCAAAAACAAGTTCAAGGAGGTAGGTTTTAAGGAACATCTTAAAGGAGGAGAGAGAGAGGGAGAGAGGTGGAGAGGTTCAGGGAGGTAATTCCAGAGCCTAGGGCCCAGGCAGCTGAAGGCACGGCAGCCAATGGTGGACCGATTAAAATCAGGGGAGGGGCAAGCGGGCAGAATTGGAGGAGGTCACAAAGATAGGGAGTACGGACTGGAGTGACGAGGTCCCTTTGCTTAGAGAGACATTATGATTGAGTTGAGCTTTCTCAGTACCTTTTAACTGAAACATACTTTTCAATTTATTCACCAGCCCAATTCCCAGTCAGCCCTGGTGAGGTTTTAAATTTACACCTCGGAGAGTTTCAAACCCACACCACCACATTACTGGTTTAGTAACGTAAGTGGCTGGAGGAGGTTACAGAGATAGAGAGGGTTCCAGGGGCTGGAGGAGGTTACAGGGATCGAGAGTGTTGGAGTGGCTGGAGGAGGTTACAGGGATCGAGAGTGTTGGAGTGGCTGGAGGAGGTTACAGGGATCGAGAGTGTTGGAGTGGCTGGAGGAGGTTACAGGGATCGAGAGTGTTGGAGTGGCTGGAGGAGGTTACAGGGATCGAGAGTGTTGGAGTGGCTGGAGGAGGTTACAGGGATCGAGAGTGTTGGAGTGGCTGGAGGAGGTTACAGGGATCGAGAGTGTTGTAGTGGCTGGAGGAGGTTACAGGGATCGAGAGTGTTGGAGTGGCTGGAGGAGGTTACAGGGATCGAGAGTGTTGTAGTGGCTGGAGGAGGTTACAGGGATCGAGAGTGTTGGAGTGGCTGGAGGAGGTTACAGGGATCGAGAGTGTTGTAGTGGCTGGAGGAGGTTACAGAGGCACAGTGGCGCAGTGGTTAGCACCGCAGCAACCCGGGTTCAATTCCGGGTACTGCCTGTGTGGAGTTTGCAAGTTCTCCCTGTGTCTGCGTGGGTTTCCTCCGGGTGCTCCGGTTTCCTCCCACATGCCAAAGACTTGCAAGTTGATAGGTAAATTGGCCATTATAAATTGCCCCTAGTATAGGTAGGTGGTAGGGAAATATAGGGACAGGTGAGGATGTGGTAGGAATATGGGGTTAGTGTAGGATTAGTATAAATGGGTGGTTGATGGCCAGCACAGACTCGGTGGGCCGAAGGGCCTGTTTCAGTGCTGTATCTCTGAAAAAAAAGAGATAGGGAGGGTTGTAGGGGCTGGAGGAGGTTACAGAGATAGAGAGGGTTGTCGGGGCTGGAGGGGGTTACAGAGATAGGGAGGGCTGCAGTGGCTGGCGGAGGTGACAGGGATCGGGAGAGTTGTCGTGGCTGGAGCAGGTTACAGAGGTAGGGAGGGGTGTAGGAGGTTTCAGATATAGTGAGGGTTGTAGGGACTGGAGGAGGTTACAGAGGTAGGGAGGGGTGTAGGAGGTTACAGACATAGTGAGGGTTGTAGGGACTGGAGGAGGTTACAGAGGTAGGGAGGGGTGTAGGAGGTTACAGACATAGTGAGGGTTGCAGGGACTGGAGGAGGTTACAGAGATAGGGAGGGGTGTAGGAGGTTACAGACATAGTGAGGGTTGCAGGGACTGGAGGAGGTTACAGAGGTAGGGAGGGGTGTAGGAGGTTACAGACATAGTGAGGGTTGCAGGGACTGGAGGAGGTTACAGAGATAGGGAGGGGTGTAGGAGGTTACAGACATAGTGAGGGTTGCAGGGACTGGAGGAGGTTACAGAGATAGGGAGGGGTGTAGGAGGTTACAGACATAGTGAGGGTTGTAGGGGCTGGAGGAGGTTACAGAGATAGGGAGGGTTGTAGGGACTGGAGGAGGTTACAGAGGTAGGGAGGGGTGTAGGAGGTTACAGACATAGTGAGGGTTGTAGGGGCTGGAGGAGGTTACAGAGGTAGGGAGGGGTGTAGGGGCTGGAGGAGGTTACAGACATAGTGAGGGCTGTAGGGGCTGGAGGAGGTTACAGACATAGTGAGGGTTGTAGGGGCTGGAGGTGGTTACAGAGGTAGGGAGGGGTGTAGGAGGTTACAGACATAGTGAGGGTTGTAGGGGCTAGAGGAGGTTACAGACATAGTGAGGGTTGTAGGGGCTGGAGGAGGTTACAGAGGTAGGGAGGGCTGTAGGGGCTGGAGGAGGTTACAGACATAGTGAGGGTTGTAGGGGCTGGAGGAGGTTACAGAGGTAGGGAGGGGTGTAGGGGCTGGAGGAGGTTACAGACATAGTGAGGGTTGCAGGGACTGGAGGAGGTTACAGAGGTAGGGAGGGGTGTAGGAGGTTACAGACATAGTGAGGGTTGTAGGGACTGGAGGAGGTTACAGAGGTAGGGAGGGGTGTAGGAGGTTACAGACATAGTGAGGGTTGTAGGGACTGGAGGAGGTTACAGAGGTAGGGAGGGGTGTAGGAGGTTACAGACATAGTGAGGGTTGTAGGGACTGGAGGAGGTTACAGAGGTAGGGAGGAGGAGAAGCCCTGGAGTGATTTGATAGCAGGATGGGAATTTGAATGTCGAGGTGTTTCTGGACAGGGTGCCAGTGGGACTCAGACGTAGGCCTCGTCCCAGATTGAGAATGAAGGGAACGGAAGTCTTCGAAGATTGATTCCAAATGATGCTTACAACATTTTTTAGCAACAGCTGGCTTCATCTCAACGATGCTGCTGGTGATGGTCACAGAAGCCATGCTGGTAACAGGAGCTGTAGTCGTGGTGGATCGTGTTGTCGGGGTGATGACAGCAGTGCCTCCATCTGCAGAACAAGGGAGAAATGGAAGTCAGTCAGCCGGGGGAGTCAGCACGCAGGAGAAGGCAGAGAGGACTTGCAATTCGACAGCACCCTTCACCATTCCGGGACCGACACACACAATACTCTTCCCAGCCATTCTGCAGTCAAAGTCACAAAACTGAGAGATGCAGCAACCCTCAATTGTGCACAGCAAGATCCAACAAGGGGGAATGAAATGACCGTTTTATCTGTATTATTTTTTAGAGATGTTCGTTGAGGGATTTACTTTGACGCCTAGGACACAGGGGTGACATCCTGCACCCCCACCCAACTCAAATTCCTATAATGGTCGTGGGAACTATTACATCCACTCGGGAGAGTAAACAAGGGGCTCGATTGTTCATCTGGCGGGAGACAGTACATCCCGCAGTGCAGCGCCCCTCAGTACTGACCCTCCGACAGCGCTTGCTCCCACAGTACTGACCCTCTGACAGTGCAGCACTCCCTCAGTACTGTCCCCCCGACAGTGCAGCACTCCCTCAGTACTGACCCTCTGACAGTACAGCACCCCCTCAGTACTGACCCTCCGACAGTGCAGCGCTCCCTCAGTACTGACCCTCCGACAGTGCAGCACTCCCTCAGTACTGACCCTCTGACAGTGCAGCACTCCCTCAGTACTGTCCCCCCGACAGTGCAGCACTCCCTCAGTACTGACCCTCTGACAGTACAGCACCCCCTCAGTACTGACCCTCCGACAGTGCAGCGCTCCCTCAGTACTGACCCTCCGACAGTGCAGCACTCCCTCAGTACTGACCCTCTGACAGTGCAGCGCTCCCTCAGTACTGACCCTCTGACAGTGCAGCACTCCCTCAGTACTGACCCTCTGACAGTGCAGCACTCCCTCAGTACTGACCCTCTGACAGTGCAGCAATCACTCAGTACTGACCCTCTGACAGTGCAGCACTCCCTCAGTACTGACCCTCTGACAGTGCAGCACTCCCTCAGTACTGACCCTCCGACAGTGCAGCACTCCCTCAGTAATGTCCCCCCGACAGTGCAGCACTCCCTCAGTCCTGACCCTCTGACAGTACAGCACCCCCTCAGTACTGACCCTCCGACAGTGCAGCGCTCCCTCAGTACTGACCCTCTGACAGTGCAGCACTCCCTCAGTACTGACCCCCAGACAGTGCAGCACTCCCACAGTACTGACCCTCTGACAGTGCAGCACCCCCTCAGTACTGACCCTCCGACAGTGCAGCGCCCCTCAGTACTGACCCTCCGACAGCGCTGTGCTCCCTCACTACTGACCCTCCGACAGTGCTGTGCTCCCTCAGTACTGACCCTCTGACATTGCAGCGCTCCCTCAGTACTGACCCGCTGACAGTGCAGCACTCCCTCAGTAATGCCCCTCCGACAGTGCAGCGCCCCTCAGTACTGACCCTCCAACAGCGCTGTGCTCCCTCACTACTAACCCTCCGACAGTGCAGCATTCCCTCAGTACTGAACCTCTGACAATGCAGCACTCTCTCAGTACTGACCCTCTGACAGTGCAGCACTTCCTCAGTACTGACCCTCTGACAGTGCAGCACTCCCTCAGTACTGACCCTCCAACAGTGCAGCACTCTCTCAGTACTGACCCTCCGACAGTGCAGCACTCCCTCAGTACTGACCCTCTGACAGTGCAGCACTCACTCAGTACTGACCCTCTGACAGTGCAGCACTCCCTCAGTACTGACCCTCTGACAGTGCAGCGCTCCCTCAGTACTGATCCTCCAACAGTGCAGCACTCCCTCAGTACTGACCCTCCGACAGTGCAGCGCTCCCTCAGTACTGACCCTCCGACAGTGCAGCGCTCCCTCAGTACTGACCCTCTGACAGTGCAGCACTCACTCAGTACTGACCCTCTGACAGTGCAGCACTCCCTCAGTGCTGACCCTCTGACAGTGCAGCACTCACTCAGTACTGACCCTCTGACAGTGCAGCACTCCCTCAGTACTGACCCTCTGACAGTGCAGCGCTCCCTCAGTACTGATCCTCCGACAGTGCAGCGCTCCCTCAGTACTGACCCTCCGACAGTGCAGCGCTCCCTCAGTACTGACCCTCCGACAGTGCAGCGCTCCCTCAGTACAGGCACCAGGGGGAGAGTTAGGGGGAGAATTCTTTTGCTCTGGATGCCGAGGTGGGAGTTGAGCCCAGGACCGCCTGTCTCAGAGGGTACGCACTGAGAAAAGATGGCCCCCTGTGGCGCCCCCGAGCCAAAAGAACAGGAATAACACCAGCCCCAGTTAACCTTTGCAGCTCATTCCGCTGACGTCCAGGTACGTCTTCCCTTCCAAAGCTTCGATAACGTGCGCCACGGCACCTGAGCTCATGGAAGGGGGTCTCCACGTGCGTGTCTTATTGATCAAACTTTTCAGAGATTTCGTGCAGTTGTAGCTGAGGGGGTGAACCAGGATATCAGCTCCCATGGCCTGCAGGACAGAAGCAGATGAGAAGGACACCAGTTTGAATGCAGAAGTGACCAGGTAAACTCCAATTCCATAACTCACTCATGTAAAGAAAGGACGAGTACTTATATAATCACTTATATAGTGTCTCTGCCCCTCCCCCCATCCCCACGCCCACCGGACCTCTCAAAGAACTACACAGCTATTCAGTGTGCCGGCTGTTGGAATGTGCGAACAGCAACATCCCACAAAGTGCGACGTGATAACTCCCAGTTCACTAGGCTGGAGGTGCTGCTCGAGGAACGAATGTTGGGCCCAGCGGAGGGCTGTTCCAGCCTGACCTCCTCCCAATCTCTGCTTTCAAATCCCGCCCGCGGGACCTTTTACGTTCACTGGAGAGGGCAGAGGGTGAGAGGAGGGGCCTATGTTCAAGGTCTCATCTGAAATGTGGCACCTTTAAGAGTGCAGGACCCCCTCAGTACTGCCCCTCCGACAGTGCAGCACTCCCTCAGTACTGCCCCTCTGACAGTGCAGCACTCCATCAGTACTGACCGACAGACAGTGCAGCACCCCCTCAGTACTGCCCCTCCGACAGTGCAGCACTCCCTCAGTACTGACCGACAGACAGTGCAGCACCCCCTCAGTACTGCCCCTCTGACAGTGCAGCACCCCCTCAGTACTGCCCCTCTGAGTGCAGCACTCCCTCAGTACTGCCCCTCTGAGAGTGCAGCACTCCCTCAGTACTGACCCACCGACAGTGCAGCACCCCCTCAGTAATGCCCCTCTGTCAGTGCAGCACTCCCTCAGTACTGACCCACCGACTGTGCAGCACCCCCTCAGTACTGACCCTCCGACATTGCAGCACCCCCTCAGTACTGCCCCTCTGACAGTGCAGCAGCCCCTCAGTACTGACCCTCCGATAGTGCAGCACTCCCTCAGTACTGACGCTCCGACAGTGCAGCACTCCCTCTGTATAGACCCTCTGACAGTGCAGCACCCCCTCAGTACTGACCCTCCAACAGTGCAGCACACCCACAGTACTGACCCTCCAACAGTGCAGCACTCCCACAGTACTGACCCTCCGACAGCGCAGCACTCCCTCAGTACTGACCCTCCGACAGTGCTGCACTCCCTCGGTACTGACCCTCTGACAGTGCAGCACACCCAAAGTATTGACCATCCAACAGTGCAGCACTCCCACAGTACTGACCCTCCGACAGTGCAGCACGCCCTCAGTACTGACACTCTGACAGTGCAGCACTCCCACAGTACTGACCCTCCAACAGTGCAGCGCTCCCTCAGTACTGACCCACCGACAGTGCAGCAAACTTTCAGTACTGACCATCTAACAGCGCAGGACTGCCTCAGTGCTGAACCTCCGACAGTGCAGCACTCCCTCAGTACTGACCCTCCGATAGTGCAGCACTCCCTCAGTACTGACCGACCGACAGTGCAGCAATCCCTCAGGACTGAGCCTCTGACAGTGCAGCACCCCCTCACTACTAACCCTCAGACAGTGCAGCACTCCCTTAGTGCTGACCCTCCGACAGTGCAGCACTCCCTCAGGACTGAACCTCCGACAGTGCAGCACCCCCTCAGTACTGCCCCTCTGACAGTGCAGCACCCCCTCAGTACTGCCCCTCTGAAAGTGCAGCACTCCCTCAGTACTGCCCCTCTGATAGTGCAGCACCCCCTCAGTACTGACCCTCCGATAGTGCAGCACACCCTCAGTGCTGACCCTCCGACAGTGCAGCACTCCCTCAGGGCTGAACTTCCGACAGTGCAGCACTACCTCAGTACTGACCCTCCGACAGTGCAGCAACCCCTCAGGACTGCTCTTCTGACAGTGCAGCACCCCCTCAGTACTGCCCCTCTAACAGTGCAGCACTCCCTCAGTACTGCCCCTCTGACAGTGCAGCACTCCCTCAGTACTGAGCGACCGACCTTGCAGCAACCCCTCAGTACTGACGCTCCGACAGTGCAGCACTCCCTCAGTCCAGACCCTCTGACAGTGCAGCACACCCTCAGTACTGACCCTCCGACAGTGCTGCACTCCCTCAGTACTGACCCTCCGACAGTGCAGCACACCCACAGTACTGACCCTCCAACAGTGCAGCACTCCCACAGTACTGACCCTCCGACAGTGTAGCACTTCCTCAGTACTGACCTTCCGACAGTGCAGCACTCCCTCAGTACTGACACTTGAAAGTGGACACTCCCTCAGAACTGACCCTCCAACAGTGCAGCACTCCCTCAGTATAGATCCTCTGGCAGTGCAGCACACCCTCAGTACTGACCCTCTGACAGTGCAGCGCTCCCTCAGTACTGGTCATCCGACAGAGTGGCATTCCCTCAGTACTGACCCTCCGACAGTGCAGCACTCTCTCAGTACTGACCCTATGACACTGCGGCACTCCCTCAGTACTGATACTCCGACAGTGCAATTCATCCTCAGTACTGACCCTCCGACAGTGCAACTCACGCTCAGTACTGACCCTCTGACAGAGTGGCATGCCTTCTGTACTGACCCACCGACAGTGCAGCAATCTCTCAGTACTGACCCTCTGACAGTGCAGCACTCCCTCAGTACTGACCCTCTGACAGTGCAGCACTCCCTCAGTACTGACCATCCAACAGTGCAGCACTCCCACAGTACTGACCCTCCGACAGTGCAGCACTTCCTCAGTACTGACCTTCCGACAGTACAGCACTCCCTCAGTACTGACACTTGACAGTGGACACTCCCTCAGTACTGACCCTCCAACAGTGCAGCACTCCCTCAGTATAGATCCTCTGACAGTGCAGCACACCCTCAGTACTGAACCTCTGACAGTGCAGCGCTCCCTCAGTACTGGTCATCCGACAGAGTGGCATTCCCTCAGTACTGACCCTCCGACAGTGCAGCACTCACTCAGTACTGACCCTATGACACTGCAGCACTCCCTCAGTACTGACACTCCGACAGTGCAATTCACCCTCAGTACTGACCCTCCAACAGTGCAACTCACCCTCAGTACTGACCCTCTGACAGAGTGGCATGCCTTCTGTACTGACCCACCGACAGTGCAGCACTCCCTCAGTACTGACCCTCCGACAGTGCAGCACTCCCTCAGTACTGACCATCCAACAGTGCAGCACTCCCTCAGTACTGACCCTCCGACAGTGCAGCACTCCCTCACTATTGACCCTCCGACAGTGCAGTCATCCCTCAGTGCTGACACTCTGACAGTGCAGCACTCCCTCAGTACTGACCCTCCAACGGTGCAGCACTCCCTCATTACTGACACTCCAACAGTGCAGCACACCCTCAGTACTGACACTCTGACAGTGCAGTACTCCCTCAGTACTGACCCTCCAACAGTGCAGCACTCCCTCAGTACTGACCCTCCGACAGTGCAGCACTCCCTCAGTACTGACACTCTGACAGTACAGCAATCCCTCAGTACTGACGCTCCGACAGTGCAGCACTCCCTCATTACTGACCCTCCAACAGTGCAGCACACCCTCAGTACTGACCCTCCGTCAGTGCAGCACTTCCTCAGTACTGACCCTCCGACAGTGCAGCACTCCCTCAGTACTGACCTTCCAACAGTGCAGCACACCCTCAGTACAGACCCTCCAACAGTGCAGCACTCCCTCAGTACTGACCCTCCGACAGTGCAGCACTTCCTCAGTACTGACCCTCCGACTGTGCAGCACTTCCTCAGTACTGACCCTCCGACAGTGCAGCACTTCCTCAGTACTGACACTTTGACAGTGCGGCACTCCCTCAGTACTGCCCCTCTGACAGTGACGCACCCCCTCAGTTCTGACCCTCCGATAGTGCAGCACTCCCTCAGTACCGACTGACCGACAGTGCAGCACTCCCTCAGTGCTGACCCTCCCACAGTGCAGCACTCCCTCAGTTCTGAGCCTCCGACAATGCAGCACTCCCTCAGTACTGACACTTTGACAGTGCAGCACTCCCTCACTACTGACCCTCCGACAGTGCAGCACTCCCTCAGGACTGAACCTCCGACAGTGCCGCACTCCCTCAGTACTGACCCTCCGACAGTGCAGCACCCCTCAGTGCTGAAGCTCCGACAATGCAGCACTCCCTCAGTATACTCACCCTCCGACAGTGCAGCACGCCCTCAGTACTGACCCTCCGACAGTGCAGCACTCCCTCAGTACTGACCCTCCAACAGTGCAGCACTCCCTCAGTACTGACCCTCAGACAGTGCAACACTCCCTGTACTGACCTCCAACAGTGCAGCAATCTCTCAGTACTCACCCTCCGACAGTGCAGAACTCCCTCAGTATTGACCCTCGACAGTGCAGTACTCCCTCAGTACTGACACTCTGACAGTGCAGCACTCCCTCAGTACTGACCCTCCAACGGTGCAGCACTCCCTCATTACTGACCCTCCAACAGTGCAGCACTCCCTCAGTACTGACACTCTGACAGTGCAGTACTCCCTCAGTACTGACCCTCCTACAGTGCAGCACTCCCTCAGTACTGACCCTCCAACAGTGCAGTACTCCCTCAGTACTGACCCTCTGACAGTGCAGCACACCCACAGTACTGACGCTCCAACAGTGCAGCACTCCCTCAGTACTGACGCTCCGACAGTGCAGCACTCCCTCAGTACTGACCCTCCAACAGTGCAGCACACCCTCAGTGCTGACCCTCCGTCAGTGCAGCACTTCCTCAGTACTGACCCTCCGACAGTGCAGCATTCCCTCAGTACTGACCTTCCAACAGTGCAGCACACCCTCAGTACAGACCCTCCAACAGTGCAGCACTCCCTCAGTACTGACCCTCCGACAGTGCAGCACTTCCTCAGTACTGACCCTCCGACTGTGCAGCACTTCCTCAGTACTGACCCTCCGACAGTGCAGCACTTCCTCAGTACTGACCCTTTGACAGTGCGGCACTCCCTCAGTACTGCCCCTCTGACAGTGACGCACCCCCTCAGTTCTGACCCTCCGATAGTGCAGCACTCCCTCAGTACCGACTGACCGACAGTGCAGCACTCCCTCAGTGCTGACCCTCCCACAGTGCAGCACTCCCTCAGTTCTGAGCCTCCAACAATGCAGCACCTCCTCAGTACTGACACTTTGACAGTGCAGCACTCCCTCACGACTGACGCTCCGACAGTGCAGCACCCCTCAGTGCTGAAGCTCCGACAGTGCAGCATTCCCTCAGTATACTCACCCTCCGACAGTGCAGTACTCCCTCAGTACTGACCCTCCAACAGTGCAGCACTCCCTCAGTACTGACCCTCCGACAGTGCAGCACTCCCTCAGTACTGACACTCTGACAGTACAGCAATCCCTCAGTACTGACGCTCCGACAGTGCAGCACTCCCTCATTACTGACCCTCCAACAGTGCAGCACACCCTCAGTACTGACCCTCCGTCAGTGCCGCACTTCCTCAGTACTGACCCTCCGACAGTGCAGCACTCCCTCAGTACTGACCTTCCAACAGTGCAGCACACCCTCAGTACAGACCCTCCAACAGTGCAGCACTCCCTCAGTACTGACCCTCCGACAGTGCAGCACTTCCTCAGTACTGACCCTCCGACTGTGCAGCACTTCCTCAGTACTGACCCTCCGACAGTGCAGCACTTCCTCAGTACTGACACTTTGACAGTGCGGCACTCCCTCAGTACTGCCCCTCTGACAGTGACGCACCCCCTCAGTTCTGACCCTCCGATAGTGCAGCACTCCCTCAGTACCGACTGACCGACAGTGCAGCACTCCCTCAGTGCTGACCCTCCCACAGTGCAGCACTCCCTCAGTTCTGAGCCTCCGACAATGCAGCACTCCCTCAGTACTGACACTTTGACAGTGCAGCACTCCCTCACTACTGACCCTCCGACAGTGCAGCACTCCCTCAGGACTGAACCTCCGACAGTGCCGCACTCCCTCAGTACTGACCCTCCGACAGTGCAGCACCCCTCAGTGCTGAAGCTCCGACAATGCAGCACTCCCTCAGTATACTCACCCTCCGACAGTGCAGCACGCCCTCAGTACTGACCCTCCGACAGTGCAGCACTCCCTCAGTACTGACCCTCCAACAGTGCAGCACTCCCTCAGTACTGACCCTCAGACAGTGCAACACTCCCTGTACTGACCTCCAACAGTGCAGCAATCTCTCAGTACTCACCCTCCGACAGTGCAGAACTCCCTCAGTATTGACCCTCGACAGTGCAGTACTCCCTCAGTACTGACACTCTGACAGTGCAGCACTCCCTCAGTACTGACCCTCCAACGGTGCAGCACTCCCTCATTACTGACCCTCCAACAGTGCAGCACTCCCTCAGTACTGACACTCTGACAGTGCAGTACTCCCTCAGTACTGACCCTCCTACAGTGCAGCACTCCCTCAGTACTGACCCTCCAACAGTGCAGTACTCCCTCAGTACTGACCCTCTGACAGTGCAGCACACCCACAGTACTGACGCTCCAACAGTGCAGCACTCCCTCAGTACTGACGCTCCGACAGTGCAGCACTCCCTCAGTACTGACCCTCCAACAGTGCAGCACACCCTCAGTGCTGACCCTCCGTCAGTGCAGCACTTCCTCAGTACTGACCCTCCGACAGTGCAGCATTCCCTCAGTACTGACCTTCCAACAGTGCAGCACACCCTCAGTACAGACCCTCCAACAGTGCAGCACTCCCTCAGTACTGACCCTCCGACAGTGCAGCACTTCCTCAGTACTGACCCTCCGACTGTGCAGCACTTCCTCAGTACTGACCCTCCGACAGTGCAGCACTTCCTCAGTACTGACCCTTTGACAGTGCAGCACTCCCTCAGTACTGACCCTCCGACAGTGCAGCACTTCCTCAGTACTGACCCTCCGACTGTGCAGCACTTCCTCAGTACTGACCCTCCGACAGTGCAGCACTTCCTCAGTACTGACCCTTTGACAGTGCGGCACTCCCTCAGTACTGCCCCTCTGACAGTGACGCACCCCCTCAGTTCTGACCCTCCGATAGTGCAGCACTCCCTCAGTACCGACTGACCGACAGTGCAGCACTCCCTCAGTGCTGACCCTCCCACAGTGCAGCACTCCCTCAGTTCTGAGCCTCCAACAATGCAGCACCTCCTCAGTACTGACACTTTGACAGTGCAGCACTCCCTCACGACTGACCCTCCGACAGTGCAGCACCCCTCAGTGCTGAAGCTCCGACAGTGCAGCATTCCCTCAGTATACTCACCCTCCGACAGTGCAGCACACCCTCAGTACTGACCCTCCGACAGTGCAGCACTCTCTCAGTACTGACCTTCAACAGTGCAGCAATCTCTCAGTACTCACCCTCCGACTGTGCAGCACTCCCTCAGTATTGACCCTCCGACAGTGCAGTACTCCCTCAGTACTGACACTCTGACAGTGCAGCACTCCCTCAGTCCTGACCCTCCAACGGTGCAGCACTCCCTCATTACTGACCCTCCAACAGTGCAGCACTCCCTCAGCACTGACACTCTGACAGTGCAGTACTCCCTCAGTACTGACCCTCCTACAGTGCAGCACTCCCAAAGTACTGACCCTCCAACAGTGCAGTACTCCCTCAGTACTGACCCTCTGACAATGCAGCACACCCACAGTACTGACCCTCCGACAGTGCAGCACACCCACAGTACTGACCCACCAACAGTGCAGCACTCCCTCAGTACTGACCCTCTGACATTGCAGCAGTTCCTCAGTACTGACCCTCCGACAGTGCAGCACTCCCTCAGTACTGACCCTCCGACAGTGCAGCTCACCCTCAGTAATGACCCTCCGACAGTGCAGCTCACCCTCAGTACTGACCCTCCGACAGTGCAGCACTCCCTCAGTACTGACCCTCTGACAATGCGGCACTCCCTCAGTACTGACCCTCCGACAGCGCAGCACTCCCTCAGTATAGATCCTCTGACAGTGCAGCACACCCACAGTACTGACCCTCCGACAGCGCAGCACTCCCTCAGTATAGATCCTCTGACAGTGCAGCACACCCACAGTACTGACCCTCCGACGGTTCAGCACACCCTCAGTACTGACCCTCTGACAGTGCAGTGCTCCCTCAATACTGACCCTCCGACAGTGCAGCACTCCCACAGTACTGACGCTCCGACAGCGCAGCACTCCCCCAGTACTTACCCTCCGACAGTGCAGCACTCCTCAGTGCTGACCCTCCGACAGTGCAGCATTCCCTCAGGACGGACCCTCTGACAGTGCAGCACACCCTCAGTACTAACCCTCCGACAGTGAAGCACACCCTCAGTACTAACCCTCCGACAGTGCAGCACTCCCTCAGTACTGACCCCCTGACAGTGCAGCACTCCCTCAGTACTGAACCACCGACAGTGCAGCACTCCCTCAGTACTGACCCCCTGACAGTGCAGCACTCCCTCAGTACTGACCCTCGAACATTGCAGCACTCCCTCAGTACTGACCCCCTGACAGTGCAGCACTCCCTAGTACTGAATCACCGACAGTGCAGCACTCCCTCATTACTGACCCCCTGACAGTGCAGCACTCCCTCAGTACTGACCCTCTGACAGTGCAGCACTCCCTCAGTACTGACCCTCTGACAGTGCAGCACTCCCTCAGTATTGACCCTCTGACAGTGCAGCACTCCCTCAGTACTGACCCTCTGACAGTGCAGCACTCCCTCAGTTCTGACCCTCTGACAGTGCAGCACTCCCTCAGTATTGACCCTCTGACAGTGCAGCACTCCCTCAGTATTGACCCTCTGACAGTGCAGCTCTCCCTCAGTATTGTCCCTCTGACAGTGCAGCTCTCCCTCAGTATTGACCCTCTGACAGTGCAGCTCTCCCTCAGTATTGTCCCTCTGACAGTGCAGCTCTCCCTCAGTATTGACCCTCTGACAGTGCAGCTCTCCCTCAGTATTGACCCTCTGACAGTGCAGCACTCCCTCAGTACTGACACTCACTGCGCGGCACTCCCTACAAAGGTGGGAAGAGTTCTAGGGGCTGCTGAAGGTTGCAGAATGGCAGCGTGGAGTCATGAAGGCTTTTGAAAATATGGATGAAACATGAATCATTGGCGGATGGACCGAGGCTGGAACGATTGTACGGAGATGGACATGCGTGGTCTGAGTAATGATGTGGATTTGTGGTCAGCAGCTCATACTGGAGTCAAAAATGACAATGGCAAAGTGGCAATCAGTCTGCTCAGACTCGGCCATTTGTTTGGGAGATGAATGGAGTTGTTGGGGTCGGAGCATATTAAGGCCACGCTAAGAGTTATTGTCACACTGGGATTTACTGTGCACAGTTCTGGTCTCCATCTCACACTGGGAGTTACTGTGCACAGTTGTGGTCTCCATATCACACTGCGAGTTACTGTGCACAGTTCTGGTCTCCATATCACACTGGGAGTTACTGTGTTCAGTTCTGGTCTCCATATCACACTGCGAGTTACTGTGCACAGTTCTGGTCTCCATATCACACTGGGAGTTACTGTGTTCAGTTCTGGTCTCCATATCACACTGCGAGTTACTGTGCACAGTTCTGGTCTCCATATCACACTGGGAGTTACTGTGTTCAGTTCTGGTCTCCATATCACACTGCGAGTTACTGTGCACAGTTCTGGTCTCCATATCACAGTGGGAGTTACTGTGTACAGTTCTGGTCTCCATCTCACACTGGGATTTACTGTGAACGGTCCTGGTCTCCATATCATACTGGGAGTTCCTGTGAACGGTCCTGGACTCCATATCACACTGGGAGTTACTGTGCACAGTTCTGATCTCCAGATCACACTGGGAGTTACTGTGCACAGTTCTGGTCTCCAGATCACACTGGGAGTTACTGTGAACAGTTCTGGTCTCCATATCACACTGGGAGTTAGTGTGAACAGTTCTGGTCTCCATATCACACTGGAAGTTACTGTACACAGTTCTGGTCTCCATATCACCCTGGGAGTTACTGTGCACAGTCCTGCTCTCCATATCACACTGGGATTTACTGTGAACGGTCCTGGTCTCCATATCACACTGGGAGTTACTGTGCACAGTTCTGGTCTCCAGATCACACTGGTAGTTACTGTGCACAGTTCTGGTCTCCAGATCACACTGGGATTTACTGTGCACAGTTCTGGTCTCCATATCACACTGGGATTTACTGTGCACAGTTCTGGTCTCCATATCACACTGGGATTTACTGTGCACAGTTCTGGTCTCCATATCACACTGGGATTTACTGTGCACAGTTCTGGTCTCCATATCACACTGGGATTTACTGTGCACAGTTCTGGTCTCCATATCACATTGGGAGTTACTGTGAACGGTCCTGGTCTCCATATCACACTGGGATTTACTGTGCACAGTTCTGGTCTCCATATCACACTGGGATTTACTGTGCACAGTTCTGGTCTCCATATCACACTGGGATTTACTGTGCACAGTTCTGGTCTCCATATCACACTGGGATTTACTGTTTGCAGTTCTGGTCTCCATATCACATTGGGAGTTACTGTGAACAGTCCTGGTCTCCACATCACACCAGGATTTACTGTGCACAGTTCTGGTCTCCATATCACACTGGGATTTACTGTGCACAGTTCTGGTCTCCGTATCACACTGGGATTTACTGTGCACAGTTCTGGTCTCCATATCACACTGGGATTTACTGTGCACAGTTCTGGTCTCCATATCACACTGGGATTTACTGTGCACAGTTCTGGTCTCCATATCACACTGGGATTTACTGTGCACAGTTCTGGTCTCCATATCACACTGGGATTTACTGTGCACAGTTCTGGTCTCCATATCAACCTGGAATTTACTGTGCAAAGTTCTGGTCTCCATATCACACTGGGATTTACTGTGCACAGTTCTGGTCTCCATATCACACTGGGATTTACTATGCACAGTTCTGTTCTCCATATCACACTGGGATTTACGGTGCACAGTTCTGGTCTCCATATAACACTGGGAGTTACTGTGAACCGTCCTGTTCTCCATATCACACTGGGAGTTACTGTGCACAGTTCTGGTCTCCATATCACACTGGGACTTACTGTGCACAGTTCTGGTCTCCATATCACACTGGGAGTTACTGTGCACAGTCCTGCTCTCCATATCACACTGGGATTTACTGTGAACGGTCCTGGTCTCCATATCACACTGGGAGTTACTGTGCACAGTTCTGGTCTCCAGGTCACACTGGTAGTTACTGTGCACAGTTCTGGTCTCCATATCACACTGGGATTTACTGTGCACAGTTCTGGTCTCCATATCACACTGGGATTTACTGTGCACAGTTCTGGTCTCCATATCACATTGGGAGTTACTGTGAACGGTCCTGGTCTCCATATCACACTGGGATTTACTGTGCACAGTTCTGGTCTCCATATCACACTGGGATTTACTGTGCACACTTCTCGTCTCCATATCACACTGGGATTTACTGTGCACAGTTCTGGTCTCCATATCACACTGGGATTTACTGTTTGCAGCTCTGGTCTCCATATCACACTGGGAGTTACTGTGCACAGGTCTGGTCTCCATATAACACTGGGAGTTACTGTGCACAATTCTGGTCTCCATATCACACTGGGAGTTACTGTGCACAGTTCTGCTCTCCATATCACACTGGGAGTTACTCTGCATAGTTCTGGTCTCCATATCACACTGGGAGTTACTGTGCACAGTTCTGGTCTCCATATCACACTGGGAGATACTGTGCACAGTTCTGGTCTCCATATCACACTGGGAGATACTGTGCACAGTTTTGGTCTCCATATCACACTGGGAGTTACTGTGCACAGTTCTGGTCTCCATATCACACTGGGAGATACTGTGCACAGTTCTGGTCTCCATATCACACTGGGAGTTACTGTGCACAGTTCTGGTCTCCATATCACACTGGGAGTTACTCTGCATAGTTCTGGTCTCCATATCACACTGGGAGTTACTGTGTACAGTTCTGGTCTCCATATCACACTGGGAGTTACTGTGTACAGTTCTGGTCTCCATATCGCACTGGGAGATACTGTGAACGGTCCTGTTCTCCATATCACACTGGGAGTTACTGTGAACGGTCCTGGTCTCCATATCACACTGGGAGATACTGTGCACAGTTCTGCTCTCCATATCACACTGGGAGTTACTCTGCATAGTTCTGGTCTCCATATCACACTGGGAGTTACTGTGCACAGTTCTGGTCTCCATATCACACTGGGAGTTACTGTGAACGGTCCTGGTCTCCATATCACACTGGGAGATAATGTGCACAGTTCTGGTCTCCATATCACACTGGGAGTTACTGTGAACGGTCCTGGTCTCCATATCACACTGGGAGATACTGTGCACAGTTCTGGTCTCCATATCACACTGGGAGTTACTGTGAACGGTCCTGGTCTCCATATCACACTGGGAGATACTGTGCACAGTTCTGGTCTCCATATCACACTGGGAGTTACTGTGCACAGTTCTGGTCTCCATATCACACTGGGAGATACTGTGCACAGCTCTGGTCTCCATATCACACTGGGAGATACTGTGCACAGCTCTGGTCTCCATATCACACTGGGAGTTACTGTGCTCAGTTCTGGTCTCCATATCACACTGGGAGTTAGTGTGTACAGTTCTGGTCTCCATATCACACTGGGAGATATTGTGCACAGTTCTGGTCTCCATATCACACTGGGAGATACTGTGCACAGTTCTGGTCTCCATATCACACTGGGAGTTACTGTGTACAGTTCTGGTCTCCATATCACACTGGGAGATACTGTGCACAGTTCTGGTCTCCATATCACACTGGGAGATACTGTGCACATTTCTGGTCTCCATATCACACTGGGAGATACTGTGCACAGTTCTGGTCTCCATATCACACTGGACGATACCGTGCACAGTTTTGATTTCCATATTACACTTGGAGTTACTGTGCACAGTTCTGGTCTCCATATCACACTGGGAGATACTGTGCAGAATTCTGGTCTCCATATCACACTGGGAGATACTGTGCACAGTTCTCGTCTCCATATCACACTGGGAGATACTGTACACAGTTCTGGTCTCCATATCACACTGGGAGTTACTGTGTACAGTTCTGGTCTCCATATCACACTGGGAGATACTGTGCACAGTTCTGGTCTCCATATCCACTGGGAGTTACTGTGTACAGTTCTGGTCTCCATATCACACTGGGAGTTACTGTGCACAGTTCTGGTCTCCATATCACACTGGGAGTTACTGTGTACAGTTCTGGTCTCCATATCACACTGGGAGATACTGTGCACAGTTCTGGTCTCCATATCACACTGGGAGTTACTGTGTACAGTTCTGGTCTCCATATCACACTGGGAGTTACTGTGTACTGTTCTGTTCTCCATATCGCACTGGGAGATACTGTGCACAGTTCTGGTCTCCATATCACACTGGGAGATACTGTGCACAGTTCTGGTCTCCATATCACACTGGGAGTTACTGTGTACAGTTCTGTTCTCCATATCACACTGGGAGTTACTGTGCACAGTTCTGGTCTCCATATCACACTGGGAGTTACTGTGTACAGTTCTGGTCTCCATATCACACTGGGAGATACTGTGCACAGTTCTGGTCTCCTTATCACACTGGGAGTTACTGTGTACAGTTCTGGTCTCCATATCACACTGGGAGTTACTTTGTACAGTTCTGGTATCCATATCACACTGGGAGTTACTGTGCACAGTTCTGGTCTCCATATCACACTGGGAGTTACTGTGTACAGTTCTGGTATCCATATCACACTGGGAGTTACTGTGTACAGTTCTGGTATCCATATCACACTGGGAGTTACTGTGCACAGTTCTGGTCTCCATATCACACTGGGAGATACTGTGCACAGTTCTGGTCTCCAAATCACACTGGGAGTTACTGTGTACAGTTCTGGTCTCCGTATCACACTGGGAGTTACTGTGTACAGTTCTGGTCTCCATATCACACTGGGAGATACTGTGCACAGTTCTGGTCTCCATATCACACTGGGAGATACTGTGCACAGTTCTGGTCTCCATATCACACTGGGAGTTACTGTGTACAGTTCTGGTCTCCATATCACACTGGGAGTTACTGTGCACAGTTCTTGTCTCCATATCACACTGGGAGTTACTGTGCACAGTTCTGGTCTCCAGATCACACTGGGAGTTACTGTGTACAGTTCTGGTCTCCATATCACACTGGGAGTTACTGTGCACAGTTCTGGTCTCCATATCAGACTGGGAGTTATTGTGTACAGTTCTGGTCTCCATATCACACAGGGAGTTACTGTGCACAGTTCTGGTCTCCATATCACACTGGGAGATACTGTGCACAGTTCTGGTCTCCATATCACACTGGGAGATACTGTGCACAGTTCTGGTCTCCATATCACTCTGGGAGTTACTGTGCACAGTTCTGGTCTCCATATCACACTGGGAGTTACTGTGCACAGTTCTGGTCTCCATATCACACTGGGAGTTACTGTGTACAGTTCTGGTCTCCATATCACACTGGGAGTTACTGTGCACAGTTCTGGTCTCCATATCAGACTGGGAGTTATTGTGTACAGTTCTGGTCTCCATATCACACAGGGAGTTACTGTGCACAGTTCTGGTCTCCATATCACACTGGGAGTTACTGTGCACAGTTCTGGTCTCCATATCACACTGGGAGATACTGTGCACAGTTCTGGTCTCCATATCACTCTGGGAGTTACTGTGCACAGTTCTGGTCTCCATATCACACTGGGAGTTACTGTGCACAGTTCTGGTCTCCATATCACACTGGGAGTTACTGTGCACAGTTCTGGTCTCCATATCACACTGGGAGATACTGTGCACAGTTCTGGTCTCCATATCAGACTGGGAGTTATTGTGTACAGTTCTGGTCTCCATATCACACTGGGAGTTACTGTGCTCAGTTCTGGTCTCCATATCACACTGGGAGTTACTGTGTACAGTTCTTGTCTCCATATCACACTGGGAGATACTGTGCTCAGTTCTGGTCTCCATATCACACTGGGAGATACTGTGCACAGTTCTGGTCTCCATATCACACTGGGAGATACTGTGCACAGTTCTGGTCTCCATATCACACTGGGAGATACTGTGCACAGTTCTGGTCTCCATATCACACTGGGAGATACTGTGCACAGTTCTGCTCTCCATATCACACTGGGAGATACTGTGTACAGTTCTGGTCTCCATATCACACTGGGAGATATTGTGTACAGTTCAGGTCTCCATATCACACTGGGAGATACTGTGTACAGGTCTGGTCTCCATATCACACTGGGAGATACTGTGCACAGTTCTGGTCTCCATATCACACTGACTGGAGTTTGGCGACAGCTTCGCGTGCCAGTTAACAGCCGGAATTTGCCGACATTGCGCTGCAGTTGCGCTTCGAGCAGCGTCAGTGTACCTGAACGAAGTCGTGTACAACAAAGGCAAGGTCTCCTTCCATGCTGTGCACTGGGTGACGCTGATATCGAGGAGGCCGTGCAGGCTATGGGCTGGCCTGCTCGCCAGTGTCGCGATCCACTTGTTGACGAAGGCGATGCAGATGGAAGCGAACAGGTTCACCGAGAGCCCGATTACCCGGATGAGGTCCTTTCTTAATTGCATTACTACTAACCAATTAATGAAGGTACCCCACCAGCATTCAGATCACCAGAGGACAATGGTGGGAGCTGATGAAATGTTTTATTACCTGCACCCCCTTCCTCCACCCCCTCCCCCCACCGCTCTCCCTTCCCAGCTCCCCCCTCGTGCCACCCCTCCCAGCTCTCCCCCCTCTAACCTCCTTCCCCCCACCCCCTCGCACCCCCTTCCCAGCTTCCCCCTCGCACCCCCTCCCCACCCCCCGCACTCCGCTCCCCCCACCTCCGCCCACCGGCGTCCACCTATCCCTGAGCAGGGGCCCTAACAATCCCACTGCCTTGTGGGCATCTCGGGAGAGACCAAGGCTAAGGGAGTAAACCCTAACAGAAAATCCGGAGCGGAATCCCGAAGGCGGTCATGTGTCACCTTTGGCAGCCATACCGGTGCCAAACGTCGTGCTCTGCACTCCTTTGGACCCCACCAGGAAGGCCGAGAGGGGGGTTTTGGCACTTGGGCAACTCACAACCTCCATACATCCGCCCTGGCATGCGCCATGGAGAGGTCACTCCATAGTCACCTCACAGCGACCAAAACAACACAGAAGGCAGCAGTTACGGGTTATAAGTCCAGCTCAATTGGCATAGAGCTTGGGCGCCACGGGTTGCATTTGTCGATGGGAGAGGTCATTGCATCTCACTGGACAGCTACCGCCCGCCTCAAATCGGGAAGTCCCCGGTCAGTAAGGTTCTGTCCTGCCACAGTCCACCTGCTTCAATGGGTGCTTGGAGCTCCGGCTCATTGCCCGAAAGGTGGACTGTAACACCGCACCAAGCAGCATGACCAAAAAAGGAAAGAAGGTACCAGCCCTTCGTTTTGCAAGCTGGAACGTCAGAACTATGTGTCCTGGCCTGTCGGAAGACCTTACACAAATCAACGATTCTCAGAAGACGGCCATCATTAACAACGAGCTTAGTAGACTCAATGTAGACATTGCAGCACTTCAGGAGACACGTCTTCCTGCGAGTGGATCTCTAGCAGAGCAAGACTACACCTTCTTCTGGCAGGGTAGGGATCCTGAAGAACCAAGACAGCATGGAGTGGGCTTCGCCATCAGAAACTCTTTGCTCAGCATAATAGAGCCTCCCTCAAATGGCTCGGAATGCATACTGTCCATCCGACTGCTCACCACCTCTGGTCCAGTACACCTACTCAGCATCTATGCTCCAACACTCTGCTCCTCACCTGAAGCTAGAGACCAGTTCTATGAGGAACTCCATAACATCATTAGTAGCATCCCCAACACCAAATGCCTATTCCTGCTGGGGGACTTTAACGCCAGGGTTGGGGCTGACCATGACTCATGGCCCTCCTGCCTTGGGCGCTATGGCATTGGAAGGATGAATGAGAATGGACAGAGACTGCTTGAGTTGTGTACCTATCATAACCTCTGCATCACCAACTCGTTCTTTCACACTAAACCCTGTCACCAGGTTTCATGGAGGCACCCAAGATCACGTCGTTGGCACCAGCTGGACCTCATCGTCACAAGGCGAGCCTCTTTAAACAGCGTTCAATCACACGCAGCTTCCACAGTGCAGACTGCGACACCAACCACTCCCTGGTGTGCAGCAAGGTTAGACTCACACCAAAGAAGCTGCATCACTCCAAGCAGAAGGGCCGCCCACGCATCAACACTAACAGAATTTCTCATCCACAGCTGTTACATAAGTTTCTAAATTCACTTGAAAAAGCCCTTCAAAACACTCCCACAGGGGATGCAGAGACCAAGTGGGCCCACATCAGAGACGCCATCTATGACTCAGCAATGACCACCTATGGCAATCGTGAGAAGCAGAACGCAGACTGGTTTCAATCTCATAATGAAGAGCTGGAACCTGTCATCGCCGCTAAGCGCATTGCACTGTTGAACTACAAGAAAGCCCCCAGCGTGTTAACATCTGTCGCACTTAAAGCAGCCAGAAGCGCTGCACAAAGAACAGCCAGGCGCTGCTCAAACGACTACTCGCAACACCGATGGAGTCATATTCAGCTGGCCTCCGACATCGGAAACATCAGAGGAATATATGATGGTATTAAGAGAGCTTTTGGGCCAACCATCAAGAAGATCACCCCCCTCGAGTCTAAATCAGAGGGCACAATCACTGGCCAAAACAAGCAAATGGACCGCTGGGTTGAGCACTACCTAGAACTGTACTCCAGGGAAAATGTTGTCACTGAGCCCGCCCTCAATGCAGCCCAGTCTCTGCCAGTCATGGATGAGCTGGACGTACAGCCAACAAGATCGGAACTCAGTGATGCTATTGATTCTCCAGCCAGTGGAAAAGCCCCTGGGATGGACGGCATTACCCCTGAAATAATCAAGAGTGCTAAGCCTGCTATACTTTCAGCACTACATGAACTGCTTTGCCTGTGCTGGGATGAAGGAGCAGCACCACAGGACATGCGCGATGCCAATATCATCACCCTCTAGAAGAACAAGGGTGACCGCGGTAACTGCAACAACTACCGTGGAATCTCCCTGCTCAGCATAATGGGGAAAGTCTTCGCTCGAGTTGCATTAAACAGGCTCCAGAAGTTGGCCGAGCGCGTCTACCCTGAGAGGCACAGTGTGGCTTTCGAGCAGAGAGATCCACCATTGACATGCTGTTCTCCCTTCATCAGCTACAGGAGAAATGCCGTGAACAACAGATGCCCCTCTACGTTGCTTTCATTGATCTCACCAATGCCTTTGATCTCGTCAGCAAACGTTGTCGCTTCAGACGACTAGAAAAGATCGGATGGCCACCAAAACTACTAAGTATCATCACCTCATTCCACGACAATATGCCTCATCAGACCCCTTTCCTATCCTGAGTGGCGTGAAACAGGGCTGTGTTCTCGCACCTACACTGTTTGGGATCTTCTTCTCCCTGCTGCTCTCACAGGCGTTCAAGTCTTCAGAAGAAGGAATTTTCCTCCACACAAGATTAGGTGGCAGGTTGTTCAACCTTGCCCATCTAAAAGCGAAGACCAAAGTACAGAAAGTCCTCATCAGGGAATTCCTCTTTGCTGACGATGCTGCTTTAACATCTCACAGTGAAGAATGTCTGCAGAATCTCATCGACAGGTTTGCGGCTGCCTGCAATGAATTTGGCCTAAACATCAGCCTCAAGAAAACGAACATCATGGGACAGGACGTCAGAAATGCTCCATCCATCAATATCGGCGACCACACTCTGGAAGTGGTTCAAGAGTTCACCTACCTCAGCTCAACTATCACCAGTAACCTGTCTCTCGATGCAGAAATCAACTAGCGCATGGGAAAGGCTTCCACTGCTATGTCCAGACTGGCCAAGAGAGTGTGGGAAAATGGCGCACTGACACAGAACACAAAAGTCCGAGTGTATCAAGCCTGTGTCCTCAGTACCTTGCTCTATGGCAGCGAGGCCTGGACAATGTATGTCAGCCAAGAGCGACATCTCAATTAATTCCATCTTCGCTGCCTCTGGAGAATCCTTGGCATCAGGTGGCAGGACCGTATCTCCAACACAGAGGTCCTCGAGGCGGCCAACATCCCCAGCATATACACCCTACTGAGTCAGCGGCGCTTGAGGTGGCTTGGCCATATGAGACGCATGGAAGATGGCAGGATCCCCAAAGACAGATTGCACAGCGAGCTCGTCACTGGTATCAGACCTAACGGCCGTCCATGTCTCCGCTTGAAAGACATCTGCAAACGCGACATGAAGTCCTGTGACATTGATCACAAGTCGTGGGAGTCAGTTGCCAGTGATCGCCAGAGCGGGTGGACAGCCATAAAGATGGGGCTAAAGTGTGGCGAGTCGAAGAGACTTAGCAGTTGGCAGGAAAAAAGACAGAAGCGCAAGGGGAGAGACAACTGTGTAACAGCCCCGCCAAACAATTTTTCCTGCAGCACCTGTGGAAGAGCCTGTCACTCTAGAATTGGCCTTTATAGCCACTCCAGGCGCTGCTTCACAAACCACTGACCACCTCCAGGCGCTTACCCCTTGTCTCTCGAGATAAGGAGGCCAAAGAAGAAGAACATCACACTGGGAGTTACTGTGCACAGTCCTGCTCTCCATATCACACTGGGAATTACTGTGCACAGTCCTGCTCTCCATATCACACTGGGAGTTATTGTGCACAGTCCTGCTCTCCATATCACACTGGGAATTACTGTGCACAGTCCTGCTCTCCATATCACACTGGGAGTTATTGTGCACAGTCCTGCTCTCCATATCACACTGGGAATTACTGTGCACAGTTCAGGTCTCCATATCAAACTGGGAGTTACTGTGCACAGTCCTGCTCTCCATATCACACTGGGAGTTACTGTGCACAGTTCAGGTCTCCATTTCACACTGGGAGTTACTGTGCACAGTCCTGCTCTCCATATCACACTGGGAGTTATTGTGCACAGTCCTGCTCTCCATATCACACTGGGAATTACTGTGCACAGTTCAGGTCTCCATATCACACTGGGAGTTACTGTGCACAGTCCTGCTCTCCATATCACACTGGGAGTTACTGTGCACAGTTCTGACCTCCATATCACACTGGGAGTTACTATGCAGAGTTCGAGTCTCCATATCACTCTGGGAGTTACTGTGTACATTTCTGCTCTCCATATCACACTGGGAGTTACAGTGTACAGTTCTGGTCTCGATATCACACTGGGAGTTACTGTGTACAGTTCTGGTCTCAATATCACAATGGGAGTTACAATGTACAGTTCTGGTCTCCATATCACACTGGGAGGTACTGTGCACAGTTCTGGTTTCCATATCACACTGGGAGTTACTGTGCACAGTTCTGGTTTCCATATCACACTGGGAGTTACTGTGCACAGTTCTGGTCTCCATATCACACTGGGAGCAAATGCGCACTGTTCTGGTCTCCATATCACACTGGGGGATACTGTATACAGTTCTGGTCTCCATATCACACTGGGAGATACTGTGCACAGTTCTGGTTTCCATATCACACTGGGAGTTACTGTGCACAGTTCTGGTCTCCATATCACACTGAGAGTTACAGTGCACATTTCTGGTCTCCATATCACACTGGGAGTTACTGTGCATAGTCCTGGTCTCGATATCACACAGGGAGATACTGTGCACAGTTCTAGTCTCCATATTACACTGGGAGCAAATGCGCACTGTTCTGGTCTCCATATCACACTGGGGGATACTGTGTACAGTTCTGGTCTCCATATCACACTGGGAGATACTGTGCACAGTTCTGGTCTCCATATCACACTGGGAGATACTGTGTACAGTTCTGGTCTCCATATCACAATGGGAGCAAATGCGCACTGTTCTGGTCTTCATATAACAGTGGGAGTTACTGTGTACAGTTCCAGTTTCCATATCACACTGGGGGTTAATACGCACGGTTACGGTTTCCATATCACACTGGGAGTTACTGTCCCCAGTTCTGGGCTCCATCTCACATTAGGAGGGACTGTGCAGAACTCTGGACTCCGTATCACTCTGGGAGTTACTGTACACAGTTCTGGTCTCCATATCACACAAGGAGTTATTGTGCACAGTTCTAGTCTCTATATCACAATGGGAGTCACTGTGCTCAATTCTCGTCTCGATATCACACTGGGAGTTACACTCCGCAGTTCTGGTCTCAATATCACATTGGGAGTTACTGTGTTCAGTTCTGCTCTCCATATCACATTGGGAGTTACTGTGTACAGTTCCGCTCTCCATATTGCACTGGGAGTTACTGTGCACAGTTCTGGTCTCCATATCACACTGGGAGTTACTGTGTAGAGTTCGGGTCTCCATAATCACAATGGGATTTACGGTGCACAGATCTGGTCTCCATATCACACTGGGAGTTACTGTGCACAGTTCTGGACTCCATATCACTCTGGGGGAAACTGTGTACAGTTACGGTTTCCATATCACACTGGGAGTTACTGTGCACAGTTCTGGTCTCCATATCACACTGGGAGTTACTGTGCACAGTTCTGGTCTCCATATCACACTGGGGGTTACTGTGCACAGTGCTGGTCTCCATATCACACTGGGGGTAACTGTGTACAGTTACGGTTTCCATATCACACTGGGAGTTACTGTGCACATTTATGGTCTCCTTATCACACTGGGGGTAACTGTGTACAGTTACGGTTTCCATATCACACTGGGAGTCACTGTGCACAGTTCTGGTATCCATATCACACTGGGAGTTACTGTGCATAGTCCTGGTCTCGATATCACACAGGGAGATACTGTGCACAGTTCTAGTCTCCATATCACACTGGGAGCAAATGCGCACTGTTCTGGTCTCCATATCACACTGGGGGATACTGTGTACAGTTCTGGTCTCCATATCACACTGGGAGATACTGTGCACAGTTCTGGTCTCCATATCACACTGGGAGATACTGTGTACAGTTCTGGTCTCCATATCACACTGGGAGCAAATGCGCACTGTTCTGGTCTTCATATAACAGTGGGAGTTACTGTGTACAGTTCCAGTTTCCATATCACACTGGGGGTTAATACGCACGGTTACGGTTTCCATATCACACTGGGAGTTACTGTCCCCAGTTCTGGGCTCCATCTCACATTGGGAGGTACTGTGCAGAACTCTGGACTCCGTATCACTCTGGGAGTTACTGTACACAGTTCTGGTCTCTATATCACACAAGGAGTTATTGTGCACAGTTCTAGTTTCCATATCACAATGGGAGTCACTGTGCTCAATTCTCGTCTCGATATCATACTGGAAGTTACACTCCGCAGTTCTGGTCTCAATATCACATTGGGAGTTACTGTGTTCAGTTCTGCTCTCCATATCACATTGGGAGTTACTGTGTACAGTTCCGCTCTCCATATTGCACTGGGAGTTACTGTGCACAGTTCTGGTCTCCATATCACACTGGGAGTTACTGTGTAGAGTTCGGGTCTCCATAATCACAATGGGATTTACGGTGCACAGATCTGGTCTCCATATCACACTGGGAGTTACTGTGCACAGTTCTGGACTCCATATCACACTGGGAGTTACTGTGCACAGTTCTGGACTCCATATCACACTGGGGGAAACTGTGTACAGTTACGGTTTCCATATCACACTGGGAGTTACTGTGCACAGTTCTGGTCTCCATATCACACTGGGAGTTACTGTGCACAGTTCTGGTCTCCATATCACACTGGGAGTTACTGTGCACAGCTCTGGTCTCCATATCACACTGCGGGTTACTGTGCACAGTGCTGGTCTCCATATCACACTGGGGGTAACTGTGTACAGTTACGGTTTCCATATCACACTGGGAGTTACTGTGCACATTTATGGTCTCCTTATCACACTGGGGGTAACTGTGTACAATTACGGTTTCCATATCACACTGGGAGTCACTGTGCTCAATTCTAATCTCGATATCACACTGGGAGTTACTGTGCACAGTTCTGCTCTCCATATCACACTGGGAGTAACTGTGCACAGTTCTGTCTCCATATCACACTGGGAGTTACTGTGCACAGTTCTGTCTCCATATCACACTAGGAGTTATTGTGCACAGTTCTGATCTCCATATCACACTGGGAGATACTGTGCACAGTTCTTGTCTCCATATCGCATTGGAAGTTTCTGTGCACAGCTCGGAACTCCATATCACACGAGGAGTTACTGTGCACAGTTCTGATCTCCATATCACACTGGGAGTTATTGTGCACAGTTCTGGTCTCCATATCACATTGGGAGGTCACGTGCACAGTTCTGTCTCCATATCACACTGAGAGTTACTGTGCACAGTTCTGGTCTCCATATTGCACTGGGAGTTACTGTGTACAGTTCGGAACTCCATATCATACTGGGAGTTACTGTGCACTGTTCTGGTCTCCATATAGCACTGGGGGTAACAGTGCACAGTTCTTGTCTCCATATCTCACTGGGGATGACTGTGCACAGTTCTGGTCTCCATATCACACTGGTAGTTTCTGTGCACAGTTCTGGTCTCCATATCACACTGGGAGTTACTGTGCACAGTTCTGGTCTCCATATCACACTGGGGGTTACTGTGCTCAATTCGCGTCTCCATATCACACTGCGAGTTACTATGCACACTTCTCGTCTCCGTGTCACACTGGGAGTTAGTCTTGCAATTCTAGTCTCCATATCACACTGGGAGTTACTCTCCGCAGTTCTGGTCTCCAAATCAGACTGGGAGTAAATGTGCAGTTCTGCTCTCCTTATCACACTGGGAGTTACTGTGCACAGATCTGGTCTGCATATCACACTGGGAGTTAAGGTGCACATTACTGGTCCCCATATCACACTGGGGGGTACTGTGCACAGTTCTGTTCTTCATATCACAGTGGGGGTTAATGTGCACATTACTGGTCTCCAAATCTCACTGGAAGTTACTGTGCACAGTTCTGGTCTCCATATCACACTGGGAGTTACTGTGTACAGTGCTGGTCTCCAGATCACACTTGGGGTTATTGCGCACGGTTCTGGTCTCCATCAAACACTGGGAGTTACTGTGAACAGTTCTGGTCTCCATATCACACTGGGATTTACTGTGTACAGTTCTGCTCTCCATATCACACTGGGAGTTACTGTGCACAGTTCTGGTCTACATATCACACTTGGGGTTATTGTACACGGTTCAGGTCTCCATATCACACTGGGAGTTACTGTGTACAGTTCTGGTCTCCATATCACACTTGGGGTTATTGCGCACGGGTCTGGTCTCCATATCACACTGGGAGTTACTGCGCACATTTCTGGTCTCCATATCACACTGCGAGTTACTATGCACACTTCTCGTCACCGTGTCACACTGGGAGTTAGTCTTGCAATTCTAGTCTCCATATCACACTGGGAGTTACTCTCCACAGTTCTGGTCTCCAAATCAGACTGGGAGTAAATGTGTACAGATCTGGTCTGCATATCACACTGGGAGTTAAGGTGCACATTACTGGTCCCCATATCACACTGGGGGGGGGGGGTGGTACTGTGCACAGTTCTGTTCTTCATATCACAGTGGGGGTTAATGTGCACATTACTGGTCTCCAAATCTCACTGGAAGTTACTGTGCACAGTTCTGGTCTACATATCACACTGGGAGTTACTGTACACAGTTCTGGTCTCCATATCACACTGGGAGTTACTGTGTACAGTGCTGGTCTCCAGATCACACTTGGGGTTATTGCGCACGGTTCTGGTCTCCATATCACACTGTGAGTTACTGTGATCAGTTCTGGTCTCCATATCACCCTGGGAGTTACTGTGCACAGTTCCAGTTTCCATAGGACAATGGCACTTAAGTGTGCACAGTTCTGGACTGAAAATCACAATGCGAGTTCATTTCAGCAGTTCTGGACTCCATATCACACTGGGATTTACTCACGGCATTTGTGGTCTCCATATCACACTGGGAGTTACTGTGCAGTTCTGGTCTCCATATCACACAGGGAGTTACTGTGCACAGTTCTGTTCACCTTATCACACTGGGCGTAAGTGTGCATAGTTCTTGTCTCCAAATCACACTGGGAGTTATTGTGCACAGTTCTGAACTCCATATCACACTGGGTGTTCCTGTGCACAGTCCCAGTTCCTATATCATACTGGGAGTTTCTGTGCACATTTCTGGTCTCGATATTACACTGGGAGTTACTGTGCACAGTTCTGGTCTCCATAGCACACTGGGAATTACTGTGCACAGTTCTGGTCTCCATATCCTGCTGGGGGTTACTGTGCACAGTTCTGGTTTCCACATCACACTGGTAGTTACTGTGCACGGTTCTGCTCTGCATATCACCCTGGGAGTAACTGTGCACAGTTCTGTCTCCATATCACACTGGGAGTTACTGTGCACAGTTCTGTCTCCATATCACACTAGGAGTTATTGTGCACAGTTCTGTCTCCATATCACACTAGGAGTTATTGTGCACAGTTCTGATCTCCATATCACACTGGGAGATACTGTGCACAGTTCTGTCTCCATATCACACTGGGAGTAACTGTGCACAGTTCTGTCTCCATATCACACTGGGAGTTACTGTGCACAGTTCTGTCTCCATATCACACTAGGAGTTATTGTGCACAGTTCTGATCTCCATATCACACTGGGAGATACTGTGCACAGTTCTGTCTCCATATCACACTGGGAGTAACTGTGCACAGTTCTGTCTCCATATCACACTGGGAGTTACTGTGCACAGTTCTGTCTCCATATCACACTAGGAGTTATTGAGCACAGTTCTGATCTCCATATCACACTGGGAGATACTGTGCACAGTTCTTGTCTCCATATCGCACTGGAAGTTTCTGTGCACAGCTCGGAACTCCATATCACACTGGGAGTTATTGTGCACAGTTCTGGTCTCCATATCACATTGGGAGGTCACGTGCACAGTTCTGTCTCCATATCACACGAGGAGTTACTGTGCACAGTTCTGATCTCCATATCACACTGGGAGTTATTGTGCACAGTTCTGGTCTCCATATCACACGAGGAGTTACTGTGCACAGTTCTGATCTCCATATCACACTGGGAGTTATTGTGCACAGTTCTGGTCTCCATATCACATTGGGAGGTCACGTGCACAGTTCTGTCTCC
The DNA here is from genome assembly GCF_036365525.1 of Heterodontus francisci. Taxonomy (NCBI): domain Eukaryota; kingdom Metazoa; phylum Chordata; class Chondrichthyes; order Heterodontiformes; family Heterodontidae; genus Heterodontus; species Heterodontus francisci. The sequence continues at coordinate 12,682,266 of NC_090398.1, read as the reverse complement.
ATATCACACTGGGAGATACTGTGCACAGTTCTGGTCTCCATATTGCACTGGGAGTTACTGTGTACAGTTCGGAACTCCATATCATACTGGGAGTTACTGTGTACAGTTCGGAACTCCATATCATATTGGGAGTTACTGTGTACAGTTCGGAACTCCATATCATACTGGGAGTTACTGTGCACTGTTCTGGTCTCCATATAGCACTGGGGGTAACAGTGCACAGTTCTTGTCTCCATATCTCACTGGGGATGACTGTGCACAGTTCTGGTCTCCATATCACACTGGGAGTTTCTGTGCACAGTTCTGGTCTCCATATCACACTGGGAGTTTCTGTGCACAGTTCTGGTCTCCATATCACACTGGGGGTTACTGTGCTCAATTCGCGTCTCCATATCACACTGCGAGTTACGATGCACACTTCTCGTCTCCGTGTCACACTGGGAGTTAGTCTTGCAATTCTAGTCTCCATATCACACTGGGAGTTACTCTCCGCAGTTCTGGTCTCCAAATCAGACTGGGAGTAAATGTGCAGTTCTGCTCTCCTTATCACACTGGGAGTTACTGTGCACAGATCTGGTCTGCATATCACACTGGGAGTTAAGGTGCACATTACTGGTCCCCATATCACACTGGGGGGGGGGGGGGGGGGGGTACTGTGCACAGTTCTGTTCTTCATATCACAGTGGGGGTTAATGTGCACATTACTGGTCTCCAAATCTCACTGGAAGTTACTGTGCACAGTTCTGGTCTCCATATCACACTGGGAGTTACTGTGCACAGTTCCAGTTTCCATATGACAATGGCACTTAAGTGTGCACAGTTCTGGACTGAAAATCACAATGAGAGTTCATTTCAGCAGTTCTGGACTCCATATCACACTGGGATTTACTCACGGCATTTGTGGTCTCCATATCACACTGGGAGTTACTGGGCAGTTCTGGTCTCCATATCACACAGGGAGTTACTGTGCACAGTTCTGTTCACCTTATCACACTGGGCGTAAGTGTGCATAGTTCTTGTCTCCAAATCACACAGGGAGTTATTGTGCACAGTTCTGAACTCCATATCACACTGGGTGTTCCTGTGCACAGTCCCAGTTCCTATATCATACTGGGAGTTTCTGTGCACATTTCTGGTCTCGATATTACACTGGGAGTTACTGTGCACAGTTCTGGTCTCCATATCACACTGGGAATTACTGTGCACAGTTCTGGTCTCCATATCCTGCTGGGGGTTACTGTGCACAGTTCTGGTTTCCACATCACACTGGTAGTTACTGTGCACAGTTCTGCTCTGCATATCACCCTGGGAGTTATTGTGCACAGTTCTGGTATCCACATCACACAGGGAGTTACTGTGCACATTTCTGGTATCCACATCACACTGGGAGTTACTGTGCACATTTCTGGTCTCCATATCACACTGGGATAAACTGTGCACAGTTCTGGTTTCCAAATCACACTGGGAGTTACTATGCACATTTCTGATCTCCATATCATACTGGGAGTTACTGTGCACTGTTCTGGTCTCCATATCACACTGGGAGTTACTGTGCACAGTTCCGGTCTCGATATTACACTGGGAGTTAATGCGTGCAGTTCAGGTCTCGATATCACACTGGGAGTTACTGTGCACAGTTCTGGTCTCCATATCATACTGGGAGTGGCTGTGCACAGTTCTGGTCTCCATATCACACTGGGAGTCACTGTGTTCAATTCTAGTTTCGATATCACACTGGGAGTTCCTGTGCATAGTTTTGCTCTCCATATCACACTGGGAGATAATGTTCACATTTCTGGTCTCCATATCACACTTGGAGTTACTGAGTGCAGTTCTGATCTCCATATCACACTGGGAGTTACTATGCTAATTATTGGTCTCCATATCACACCGTCCGTTACTGTGCACAGTTCTCGTCTCGCTATCACACTGGGAGGTACTGTGTGTAGTTCTGGTCTCCATATCATACTGGGAGTTACTGTGCACAGTTCTGGTCTCCATATCACCCTGGGAGTTACTGTGCACAGTTCCAGTTTCCATATCACAATGGCACTTAAGTGTGCACAGTTCTGGACTGAAAATCACAATGCGAGTTACTCTCCGCAGTTCTGGACTCCATATCACACTGGGATTTACTCACGGCATCTGTGGTCTCATATCACACTGGGAGTTACTGTGCAGTTCTGGTCTCCATATCACACAGGGAGTTAATGTGCACAGTTCTGGTCTGCATATCAGACAGAGAGATACTGTGCACAGTTCTGTTCACCTTATCACACTGGGCGTAAGTGTGCATAGTTCTTGTCTCCAAATCACACTGGGAGTTATTGTTTACAGTTCTGAACTCCATATCACACTGGGTGTTACTGTGCACAGTCCCAGTTCCTATATCATATTGGGAGTTTCTGTGCACATTTCTGGTCTCGATATTACACTGGGAGTTACTGTGCACAGTTCTGGTCTCCATAGCACACTGGGAATTACTGTGCACAGATCTGGTCTCCATATCCTGCTGGGGGTTACTGTGCACAGTTCTGGTTTCCACATCACACTGGGAGTTACTGTGCACAGTTCTGCTCTGCATATCACACTGGGAGTTATTGTGCACAGTTCTGGTATCCACATCACACTGGGAGTTACTGTGCACATTTCTGGTATCCACATCACACTGGGAGTTACTGTGCACATTTCTGGTCTCCATATCATACTGGGAGTTACTGTGCACAGTTCTGGTTTCCAAATCACACTGGGAGTTACTGTACCCAGTTCTGGGCTCCATATCACACTGGGAGTTAGGTGTGCACAGTTCTGGTCTCCATATCACACTGGGAGTTACTGTACCCAGTTCTGCGCTCCATATCACACTGGGGGTTACTGCGCTCAATTCTCGTCTCGATAAAACACTGGGAGTTACTGTGCACAGTTCTGGTCTCCATATCACACTGGGAGTTACTGTACCCAGTTCTGCGCTCCATATCACACTGGGGGTTACTGCGCTCAATTCTCGTCTCGATAAAACACTGGGAGTTACTGTGCACAGTTCTGGTCTCCAGATCTCACTGGGAGTTACTGTGCTAATTACTGGTCTCCATATCACACTGGGAGTTACTGTGCACAGTTCTGGCCTCCAGATCACACTGAGAGTTACTGTGCACAGTTCTGGTCTCCATATCACACTGGGAGTTACTGTGCACAGTTCTGGCCTCCAGATCACACTGAGAGTTACTGTGTACAGTTCTGGTCTCCTTATCACACTGGGAGTTGTTATGCACAGTTCTGACCTCCATATCACACTGGGAGTTACTGAGCACAACTCTGGTCTCCATATCACACTGGGAGTTACTGTGCACAGTTCTGGTCTCCATATCGCACTGGGAGTTTCTGTCCACATTTCTGGCTTCCATATCACACTGGGAGTTACTGTGCACAGTTCTGACGTCCATTTCACACTGGGAATTACTGTGCACAATTCTGGTCTCCATATCGCACTGGGAGTTACTGTGCACAGTTCTGACCTCCATATCACACTGGGATTTACTGTGCACATTTCTGGCCTCCATATCACACTGGCAGTTACTGTTCACAGTTCCGGTCTCCATATCACACTGGGAGTTACTGTGCACAGTTCTGGTCTCCATAATCACACTGGGAGTTACTGTGCACAGTTCCGGTCTCGATATTACACTGGGAGTTACTGTGCAGAGTTCTAGTCTCGATATCACACTGGGGGTTACTGTGCACAGTTCCGGTCTCGATATTACACTGGGAGTTACTGTGCAGAGTTCTGGTCTCGATAACACACTGGGATTTACTGTGCACAGTTCCGGTCTCGATATTACACTGGGAGTTACTGTCCACATTTCTGGCCTCCATATCACACTGGGAGTTACTCTGCACATTTCCGGTCTCGATATTACACTGGGAGTAACTGTGCACAGTTCTGGTCCCCCTATTACACTGGGAGTTACTGTGCACACGTCTCGTCTCCATATCACTCTGGGAGTTACAGTGCGCAGTTCCGGTCTCCATATCACACTGGGAGTTACTGTGTACAGTTCTGGTCTCCATATCATACTGGGAGTTACTGTGCAGCGTTCTGGTCTCAAAATCACACTGGGAGTCACACTGGGGGTTACTGTGCACAGTTCTGCTCTCCATCTCACACTGCGAGTTATTGTGTCCAGTTCTGGGCTCCATATCACACTGGGTGTTACTGTGCCCAATTCTGGTCCATAAATCACACTGGGAGTCACTGTGCTCAATTCTCGTCTCGATATCACACTGCGAGTTATTGTGTCCAGTTCTGGCCTCCATATCACACTGGGAGTTACTGTGCACAATTCTGGTCTCCATATCACACTGGGAGTTATTGTGCACAGTTCTGGTCCCCCTATTACACTGGGAGTTACTGTGCACACTTCTCGTCTCCATATCACACTGGGAGTTACTGTGCACAGTTCTGGACTCCATATCAAACTGGGAGTTACTGTGCACAGTTCTGGTCTCCATATCACACTGGGAGTTACTGTGCACAATTCTGGTCTCCATATCACACTGGGAGTTACTGTGCACAGTTCTGGTCCCCCTATTACACTGGGAGTTACTGTGCACACTTCTCGTCTCCATATCACACTGGGAGTTACTGTGCACAGTTCTGGACTCCATATCACACTGGGAGTTACTGTGCACAGTTCTGGTCTCCATATCACACTGGGAGTTACAGTCCACAGTTCCGGTCTCCATATCACACTGGGAGTTACTGTGCACAGTTCCGGTCTCCATATCACACTGGGAGTTACTGTCCACAGTTCCGGTCTCCATATCACTCTGGGAGTTACTGTGTACAGTTCTGGTCTCCACATCACACTGGGAGTTACTGTGCACAGTTCTGATCTCCATATCACACTGGGAATTACTGTGCACAGTTCCGGTCTCCATATCACACTGGGAGTTACTGTGCACAGTTCCGGTCTCCATATCACACTGGGAGTTACTGTCCACAGTTCCGGTCTCCATATCACTCTGGGAGTTACTGTGTACAGTTCTGGTCTCCACATCACACTGGGAGTTACTGTGTACAGTTCTGGTCTCCACATCACACTGGGAGTTACTGTGCACAGTTCTGATCTCCATATCACACTGGGAATTACTGTGCACACTTCTGGTCTCCATATCACACTGGGAGTTACTGTGCACAGTTCTGGTCTCCATATCACACTGGGATTTCCTGTGCACAGTTCTGCTCTCCATATAACACTGGGAGTTCCTGTGCACAGTTCTGCTCTCCATATCACAATTGGAGTTACTGTTCAGGTCTGGTCGCCATGTCACACTGGGAGTGACTGTGCACAGTCCTGGTCTCCGTATCAACTGGGAGTTACTGTGGACACTTCTGGTCTCCATATCACACTGGGAGTTACTGTGCACAGTTCTGGTCTCCATATCACACTGGGAGTTACTGTCCACAGTTCCGGTCTCCATGTCACAATGGGAGTTACTGTGCACTGTTCTGGTCCCCCTATTACACTGGGAGTTACTGTGGACACTTCTCGTCTCCATATCACACTGGGAGTTACTGTGCACACTTCTGGTCTTCATATCACACTGGGAGTTACTGTGCACAGTTCTGGTCTCCATATCACACTGGGATTTCCTGTGCACAGTTCTGCTCTCCATATCACACTGGGAGTTACTGTGCACACTTCTGGTCTTCATATCACACTGGGAGTTACTGTGCACAGTTCTGCTCTCCATATCACAATGGGAGTTACTGTTCAGTTCTGGTCTCCATATCACACTGGGAGTTACTGTGCACACTTCCGGTCCCTATATCACACTGAGAGTTCCTGTGCACAGTTCTTGTCTCCATATCACACTGGGAGTTCCTGTGCACAGTTCTGCTTTCCATCTAAGACTGGGAGTTCCTGTGCACAGTACTGCTCTCCATATCAGAATTGGAGTTACTGTTCAGGTCTGGTCGCCATGTCACACTGGGAGTGACTGTGCACATTCCTTGTCTCCGTATCAACTGGGAGTTACTGTGGAAAGTTCTGGTCTCCATATCACACTGGGAGTTACTGTGCACAGTTCTGGTCTCCATATCACACTGGGAGTTACTGTCCACAGTTCCGGTCTCCATGTCACACTGGGAGTTACTGTGCACTGTTCTGGTCCCCCTATTACACTGGGAGTTACTGTGGACGCTTCTCGTCTCCATATCACACTGGGAGTTACTGTGCACACTTCTGGTCTCCATATCACACTGGGAGTTACTGTGCACAGTTCCGGTCGCGATATCACACTGGGAGTTACAGTGCACAGTTCTCGTCTCCATATCACGCTGGGAGTTCCTGTGTACAGTTCTGGTCACCCTATCACACTGGGAGTTACTGTGCACATTTCTGGACTCCAGATCACACTGGGAGTTACTGTGCACAGTTCTGGTCACCCTATCACACTGGGAGTTACTGTGCACATTTCTGGACTCCAGATCACACTGGGAGTTACTGTGCACAGTTCTGGTCTCCATATCACACTGGGAGTTACTGTGTACAGTTCTGGTCACCCTATCACACTGGGAGTTACTGTGCACATTTCTGGACTCCAGATCACACTGGGAGTTACTGTGTACAGTTCTGGTCACCCTATCACACTGGGAGTTACTGTGCACATTTCTGGACTCCAGATCACACTGGGAGTTACTGTGCACAGTTCTGGTCTCCATATCACACTGGGAGTTACTGTGCACAGTCCTGGTCTCCATGTCACACTGGGAGTTACTGTGTCCAGTTCAGGTCTCCCTATCACACTGGGTGTTACTGTGCGGTCTCCATATCACACTGGGAGTTACTGTGTACAGGTCTTGTCTCCATATCACACTGGGAGTTACTGTGCACAGTTCTGGTCTCCATAGCACACTGGGAGTTACTGTGCACAGTTCTGGACTCCATATCAAACTGGGAGTTACTGTGGACAGTTCCAGACTCCATATCACACTGGGAGTTCCTGTGCACAGTTCTGGCCTCCATATCACACTGGGAGTTCCTGTGCACAGTTCTGGTCTCCATATCACACTGGGAGTTCCTGTGCACAGTTCTGCTCTCCATATCACACTGGGAGTTCCTGTGCACAGTTCTGCTCTCCATATCACAATGGGAGTTACTGTTCAGTTCTGGTCTCCATATCACACTGGGAGTTACTGTGCACAGTTCTGGTCTCCATATCACACTGGGAGTTACTGTTCACACTTCCGGTCCCTATATCACACTGGGAGTTCCTGTGCACAGTTCTTGTCTCCATATCACAGTGGGAGTTCCTGTGCACAGTTCTGCTCTCCATATAACACTGGGAGTGACTGTGCACAGTCCTGGTCTCCGTATCAACTGGGAGTTACTGTGGACAGTTCTGGTCTCCATATCACACTGGGAGCTACTGTGCACAGTTCTGGTCTCCATATCACACTGGGAGTTACTGTCCACAGTTCCGGTCTCCATGTCACAGTGGCAGTTACTGTGCACTGTTCTGGTCCCCCTATTACACTGGGAGTTACTGTGGACACTTCTCGTCTCCACATCACACTGGGGGTTACTGTGCACACTTCTGGTGTCCATATCACACTGGGAGTTACTGTGCACTGTTCTGGTCTCCATATCACACTGGGAGTTACTGTGCACAGTTCTGGTCTCGATATCACACTGGGAGTTACTGTGTACAGCTCTGCTCTCCATATCACACTGGGAGTTACTGTGCACTGTTCTGGTCTCCACATCACACTGGGAGTTACTGTGCACACTTCTGGTCTCCATATCACACTGGGAGTTACTGTGCACTGTTCTGGACTCCATATCACACTGGGAGTTCCTGTGCACAGTTCTGGTCTCCATATCACACTGGGAGTTACTGTGCACACTTCTGGTCTCCATATCACACTGGGAGTTACTGTGCACAGATCTGGTCTCCATATCACACTGGGATTTACTGTGCACACTTCTGGTCACCATATCACACTGTGAATTACTGTGCACTGTTCTGGTCTCCATATCACACTGGGAGTTACTGTGCACAGATCTGGTCTCCATATCACACTGGGAGTTACTGTGCACTGTTCTGGTCTCCATATCACACTGGGAGTTACTGTGCACACTTCTGGTCTCCATATCACACTGGGAGTTACTGTGCACTGTTCTGGTCTCCATATCACACTGGGAGTTACTGTGCACAGTTCCGGTCGCGATATCACACTGGGAGTTACTGTGTACAGCTCTGCTCTCCATATCACACTGGGAGTTACTGTGCACTGTTCTGGTCTCCATGTCACACTGGGAGTTACTGTGCACTGTTCTGGTCTCTATATCACACTGGGAGTTACTGTGCACTGTTCTGGTCTCCATATCACACTGGGAGTTACTGTGCACTGTTCTGGTCTCCATATCACACTGGGAGTTACTGTGCACTGTTCTGGTCTCCATATCACACTGGGAGTTACTGTGCACTGTTCTGGTCTCCATATCACACTGGGAGTTACTGTGCACAGTTCCGGTCGCGATATCACACTGGGAGTTACTGTGTACAGCTCTGCTCTCCATATCAGACTGGGAGTTACTGTGCACTGTTCTGGTCTCCATATCACACTGGGAGTTACTGTGCACACTTCGCGTCTCCATATCACACTGGGAGTTACTGTGCACAGTTCTGGACTCCATATCAAACTGGGAGTTACTGTGGACAGTTCCGGACTCCATATCACACTGGGAGTTCCTGTGCACAGTTCTGGTCTCCATATCACACTGGGAGTAACTGTGCACAGTTCTGGTCTCCATATCACACTGGGAGTTACTGTCCACAGTTCCGGTCTCCATATCACACTGGGAGTTACTGTGCACAGTTCTGGTCTCCATATCACACTGGGAGTTACTGTGCACAGTTCTGGTCTCCATATCACACTGGGAGTTACTGTGCACGGTTCTGGTCTCCATATCACACTGGGATTTACTGTGCACAGTTCTGGTCTCGATATCACACTGCGAGTTACTGTGTACACTCCCGGTCTCCATATCACACTGGGAGTTACTGTGCACACGTCTGGTCTCCCTATTACACTGGGAGTTACTGTGCACAGTTCTGGTCTCCAGATCACACTGGGAGTTACCGTGCACTGTTCTGGTCCCCCTATTACACTGGGAGTTACTGTGCACACTTCTCGTCTCCATATCACACGGGGAGTTACAGTGCACAGTTCTCGTCTCCATATCACACTGGGAGTTACTGTGCACAGTTCTGGTTTCCAGATCACACTGGGAGTTACTGTGCACAATTCTGGTCTCCATATCACACTGGGAGTTACTGTGCACAGTTCTGGTCTCCATATCACACTGGGAGTTACTGTGCACAGTCCTGGTCTCCATGTCACACTGGGAGTTACTGTGTACAGTTCTGGTCTCCCTATCACACTGGGAGTTACTGTGCGGTCTCCATATCACACTGCGAGTTACTGTGTACGGTTCTGATCTCCATATCACACTGGGAGTTCCTGTGCACAGTTCTGGTCTCCATATCACTCTGGGAGTTCCTGTGCACAGTTCTGGTCTCCATATCACACTGGGAGTTCCTGTGCACAGTTCTGGTCTCGATATCACACTGGGAGTTACTGTGCACAGTTCCGGTCGCGATATCACACTGGGAGTTACAGTGCACAGTTCTCGTCTCCATATCACACTGGGAGTTCCTGTGCACAGTTCTGGTCTCGATATCACACTGGGAGTTACTGTGCACAGTTCCGGTCGCGATATCACACTGGGAGTTACAGTGCACAGTTCTCGTCTCCATATCACACTGGGAGTTACTGTGTACAGTTCTGGTCACCCTATCACACTGGGAGTTACTGTGCACATTTCTGGACTCCAGATCACACTGGGAGTTACTGTGCACAGTTCTGGTCTCCATATCACACTGGGAGTTACTGTGCACAGTCCTGGTCTCCATGTCACACTGGGAGTTACTGTGTCCAGTTCAGGTCTCCCTATCACACTGGGTGTTACTGTGCGGTCTCCATATCACACTGGGAGTTACTGTGTACAGGTCTTGTCTCCATATCACACTGGGAGTTACTGTGCACAGTTCTGGTCTCCATAGCACACTGGGAGTTACTGTGCACAGTTCTGGACTCCATATCAAACTGGGAGTTACTGTGGACAGTTCCAGACTCCATATCACACTGGGAGTTCCTGTGCACAGTACTGGTCTCCATATCACACTGGGAGTTCCTGTGCACAGTTCTGGCCTCCATATCACACTGGGAGTTCCTGTGCACAGTTCTGGTCTCCATATCACACTGGGAGTTCCTGTGCACAGTTCTGCTCTCCATATCACAATGGGAGTTACTGTTCAGTTCTGGTCTCCATATCACACTGGGAGTTACTGTGCACAGTTCTGGTCTCCATATCACACTGGGAGTTACTGTTCACACTTCCGGTCCCTATATCACACTGGGAGTTCCTGTGCACAGTTCTTGTCTCCATATCACAGTGGGAGTTCCTGTGCACAGTTCTGCTCTCCATATAACACTGGGAGTGACTGTGCACAGTCCTGGTCTCCGTATCAACTGGGAGTTACTGTGGACAGTTCAGGTCTCCATATCACACTGGGAGCTACTGTGCACAGTTCTGGTCTCCATATCACACTGGGAGTTACTGTCCACAGTTCCGGTCTCCATGTCACAGTGGCAGTTACTGTGCACTGTTCTGGTCCCCCTATTACACTGGGAGTTACTGTGGACACTTCTCGTCTCCACATCACACTGGGGGTTACTGTGCACACTTCTGGTGTCCATATCACACTGGGAGTTACTGTGCACTGTTCTGGTCTCCATATCACACTGGGAGTTACTGTGCACAGTTCTGGTCTCGATATCACACTGGGAGTTACTGTGTACAGCTCTGCTCTCCATATCACACTGGGAGTTACTGTGCACTGTTCTGGTCTCCACATCACACTGGGAGTTACTGTGCACACTTCTGGTCTCCATATCACACTGGGAGTTACTGTGCACTGTTCTGGACTCCATATCACACTGGGAGTTCCTGTGCACAGTTCTGGTCACCATATCACACTGTGAATTACTGTGCACTGTTCTGGTCTCCATATCACACTGGGAGTTACTGTGCACAGATCTGGTCTCCATATCACACTGGGAGTTACTGTGCACAGTTCCGGTCGCGATATCACACTGGGAGTTACTGTGTACAGCTCTGCTCTCCATATCACACTGGGAGTTACTGTGCACTGTTCTGGTCTCCATGTCACACTGGGAGTTACTGTGCACTGTTCTGGTCTCTATATCACACTGGGAGTTACTGTGCACTGTTCTGGTCTCCATATCACACTGGGAGTTACTGTGCACTGTTCTGGTCTCCATATCACACTGGGAGTTACTGTGCACTGTTCTGGTCTCCATATCACACTGGGAGTTACTGTGCACTGTTCTGGTCTCCATATCACACTGGGAGTTACTGTGCACAGTTCCGGTCGCGATATCACACTGGGAGTTACTGTGTACAGCTCTGCTCTCCATATCAGACTGGGAGTTACTGTGCACTGTTCTGGTCTCCATATCACACTGGGAGTTACTGTGCACACTTCGCGTCTCCATATCACACTGGGAGTTACTGTGCACAGTTCTGGACTCCATATCAAACTGGGAGTTACTGTGGACAGTTCCGGACTCCATATCACACTGGGAGTTCCTGTGCACAGTTCTGGTCTCCATATCACACTGGGAGTAACTGTGCACAGTTCTGGTCTCCATATCACACTGGGAGTTACTGTCCACAGTTCCGGTCTCCATATCACACTGGGAGTTACTGTGCACAGTTCTGGTCTCCATATCACACTGGGAGTTACTGTGCACAGTTCTGGTCTCCATATCACACTGGGAGTTACTGTGCACGGTTCTGGTCTCCATATCACACTGGGATTTACTGTGCACAGTTCTGGTCTCGATATCACACTGCGAGTTACTGTGTACACTCCCGGTCTCCATATCACACTGGGAGTTACTGTGCACACGTCTGGTCTCCCTATTACACTGGGAGTTACTGTGCACAGTTCTGGTCTCCAGATCACACTGGGAGTTACCGTGCACTGTTCTGGTCCCCCTATTACACTGGGAGTTACTGTGCACACTTCTCGTCTCCATATCACACGGGGAGTTACAGTGCACAGTTCTCGTCTCCATATCACACTGGGAGTTACTGTGCACAGTTCTGGTTTCCAGATCACACTGGGAGTTACTGTGCACAATTCTGGTCTCCATATCACACTGGGAGTTACTGTGCACAGTTCTGGTCTCCATATCACACTGGGAGTTACTGTGCACAGTCCTGGTCTCCATGTCACACTGGGAGTTACTGTGTACAGTTCTGGTCTCCCTATCACACTGGGAGTTACTGTGCGGTCTCCATATCACACTGGGAGTTACTGTGCACAGATCTGGTCTCCATATCACACTGGGACTTACTGTGCGGTCTCCATATCACACTGCGAGTTACTGTGGACAGTTCCAGACTCCATATCACACTGGGAGTTCCTGTGCACAGTTCTGGTCTCCATATCACTCTGGGAGTTCCTGTGCACAGTTCTGGCCTCCATATCACACTGGGAGTTCCTGTGCACAGTTCTGGTCTCCATATCACACTGGGAGTTACTGTGCACTGTTCTGGTCTCCATATCACACTGGGAGTTCCTGTGCACAGTTCTGCTCTCCATATCACAATGGGAGTTACTGTTCAGTTCTGGTCTCCATATCACACTGGGAGTTACTGTGCACACTTCCGGTCCCTATATCACACTGGGAGTTCCTGTGCACAGCTCTTGTCTCCATATCACACTGGGAGTTCCTGTGCACAGTTCTGCTCTCCATATCACACTGGGAGTTCCTGTGCACAGTTCTTGTCTCCATATCACACTGGGGGTTACTGTGCACAGATCTGGTCTCCATATCACACTGGACTTACTGTGCGGTCTCCATATCACACTGGGAGTTACTTTGGACAGTTCCAGACTCCATATCACACTGGGAGTTCCTGTGCACAGTTCTGGTCTCCATATCACTCTGGGAGTTCCTGTGCACAGTTCTGGCCTCCATATCACACTGGGAGTTCCTGTCCACAGTTCTGGTCTCCATATGACACTGGGAACTCCTGTGAACAGTTCTGCTCTCCACATCACACTGGGAGTTACTGTTCAGTTCTGGTCTCCATATCACACTGGGAGTTACTTTGCACAGTTCTGGTCTCCAGATCACACTGGGAGTTACTATGCACAGTTCTGGTCTCCATATCACACTGGGAGTTACTGTGCACAATTCTGGTCTCCATATCACACTGGGAGTTACTGTCCACAGTTCCGGTCTCCATGTCACACTGGGAGTTACTGTGCACTGTTCTGGTCCCCCTATTACACTGGGAGTTACTGTGCACACGTCTCGTCTCCATATCACACTGGGAATTACTGTGCACACTTCTGGTCTCCATATCACACTGGGAGTTACTGTGCAATGTTCTGGTCCCCCTATTACACTGGGAGTTACTGTGCACACTTCTCGTCTCCATATCACACTAGGAGTTACTGTGCACAGTTCCGGACTCCATATCAAACCGGGAGTTACTGTGGACAGTTCCGGACTGCATATCACACTGGGAGTTCCTGTGCACAGTTCTGGTCTCCATATCACACTGGGAGTTACTGTGTACAGTTCTGATCTCCATATCACACTGGGAGTTATTGTGCACAGTTCTGGTCTCCATATCACACTGGGAGTTACTGTGGACAGTTCCGGACTGCATATCAAACTGGGAGTTACTGTGCACAGTTCTGGTCTCCATATCACACTGGGAGTTACTGTGCACAGTTCTGGTCTCCATATCACACTGGGAGTTACTGTGTACAGTTCTGATCTCCATATCACACTGGGAGTTACTGTGCACAGTTCCGGTCTCCATATCACACTGGGTGTTACTTTGCACAGTTCTGGTCTCCATATCACACTGGGAGTTACTGTGCACAGTTCTGGTCTCCATATCACTCTGGGAGTTACTGTGCACAGTTCTGGTCTCCATATCACACTGGCAGTTACTGTGCACAGTTCTGGTCTCCATATCACACTGGGATTTACTGTGCACAGTTCTGGTCTCCATATCACACTGGGAGTTACTGTGTGCACTCCCGAACTCCATATCACACTGGGAGTTACTGTGCACACTTCTGGTCTCCATATCACACTGGGAGTTACTGTGCACACTTCTCGTCTCCATATCACACTGGGAGTTACTCTGCACAGTTCTGGTCTCCCTATTACACTGGGAGTTACTGTGCACACGTCTGGTCTCCATATCCGACTCAAAAGACAGAACATTAATCTCAACTGCTGCATGCTAGTGTTTATTCTCCACTCGGTCATCCTCCCAACCCCTCTTCATCTCACCCCATCACCATCTCCCTCTATTCCTCTCTCCTTCATGTGTTTATCCAGCTTCCCCTTCAATCCATCGACACTATTCACCTCAACCACTCCCTGTGGTAGCGAGTTCCACATTCTCACCACTCACTCGCTAAAAGGTTTCTCCTGAATTCCCTATTGGATTTATTACGCACCATCCGATATGGATGATACCGAGAGCTGGTCTTGCTCACAAGTGAAAAAATCCTCTTGATGCCTAATCTATCAAACGGTTTCATAGTCTTCAATACATCTATCAGGTGAGCTATGGAGACCAGAACAGTGCACAGTAACGCCCTGTCTGATATGGAGACCAGAACTGTGCACAGCAACTCCCTGTTTGATATGGAGACCAGAACTGTGCAGAATAACTCCCAGTGCGATATGCAGACCAGAACTGTGCACGGTAACTCCCAGTGTGATATGGAGGCCAGAACTGCGGAGAATAACTCCCAGTGTGATATGGAGACCAGAACAGTGCACAGTAACACCCAGTGTAATATGGAACCCAGAACTGTGCACACCTAAGTCCCAGTGTGATTTGGGGACCAGAATTGTGCACAGTAACACCCAGTGTGATATGGAGCCCAGAACTGTGCATAGTCACTCCCAGTGTGATATCGAGACCAGAACTGTGCACAGTAACTCCCAGTGTAATATCGAGAACGGAACTGTGCACAGTAATTCCCAGTGCGAAATGGAGACCAGAATTGTGCACAGTAACGCCCAGTGCGATATGGAGACCAGAATTGTGCACAGTAACTCCCAGTGTGATATGGAGACCAGAACTGTGCACAGAAACTCCCAGTGTGATATGGAGATCAGAACTTTGCACAGAAACTCCTAGTGTGATATGGAGGCCAGAACGGTGCACAGTAACTCCCAGTGTGATATCGAGACGAGAATTGAGCACAGTGACTCCAAGTGTGATACGGAGACCGGAACTGTGCACACCGAAGTCCCAGTGTGATTTGGAGACCAAAATTGTGCACAGTAACTCCCAGTGTGATATGGAGCCCTGAACTGGGTACAGTAACTCCTGGTGTGATATGGAGCCCAGAACCTTGCATAATAACTGCCAGTGTAATATGGAGACCAGAACTGTGCACAGTAATTCCCAGTGTGAAATGGAGACCAGAGCTGTACATAGTAACTCCCAGTGTAATATCGAGACCAGAAATGTGCACAGAAACTCCCAGTATTATATAGAAACTGTACTGTGCACAGGAACTCCCAGTGTGATATGGAAACCAGAAATATGCACAGTAACTCCCAGTGTGACATGGAGACCACAACTGCCGTGAGAAAATCCCAGTGTGATATGGAAACCGGATCTGTGCAGAGTAACTCCCAGTGTGATATGGAACCCGGAACTGTGCACCGTAACTCCCAGTGTGATTTGGAAACCCGAACAGTGCACAGTTACTCCCAGTGTGATATCGAGACAAGAACTGTGCACAGTAACTCCCAGTGTGATACGGAAACCGGATCTGTGCAAAGTAACTCCCAGTGTGATATCGAGACGAGAACTGTGCACAGTAAGACCCCATGTGATATCGAGACCAGAACTGTGCACAGTACCTCCCAGTGTGATATGGAGACCAGACTGTGCACAGTAACTCCCAGTGTGATATCGAGACGAGAACTGTGCACATTAAGACCCCATGTGATATCGAGACCAGAACTGTGCACAGTACCTCCCAGTGTGATATCGAGACCAGAACTGTGCAGAGTAACATCCAGTGTGACATAAAGACCAGAACTGTGCACAGTAACTCCCAGTGTGATATGGAAACAGGAACTGCGCACAGTAACTCCCAGTGTGACATGGAAACAGGAACTGCGCACAGTAACTCCCAGTGTGATATGGAGACCAGAACTGTGCACAGTAACTCCCAGTGTGATATGGAAACCGGATCTGTGCACAGTAACTCCCAGTGTGATATGGAGACCACAACCGTGCACAGTAACTCCAAGTGCGATATGGAGACCAGAACTGTGCACATTGACAGTCAGTGTGATATGGAGAGCAGAACTGTGCACAATAACTCCCAGAGTGATTTGGAGACCAGAACTGGGGACAATAACTCCCAGTTTGATATGGAGCCCAGAACTGTACACAAATATCCCAGTGTGATAGGCAGAGCGGAACTGGACACAGTAACGCCTAGTATGATATGGAGACCAGAACTGTGCACAGTAACTCCCAGTGTGATATGGAGACCAGAACTGTGCACAGTATCTCCCAGTTTGATATGGAGTCCAGAACTGTGCACAGTAACTCCCAGTGTGATATGGAGACCAGACCTCTACACAGTAACTCCCAGTGTGATATGGAGACCGCACAGTAAGTCCCAGTGTGATATAGAGACCAGATAAGTGCACAGTAACTCCCAGTGTGATATGGAGACCGCACAGTAACTCCCAGTGTGATAGGGAGACCAGAACTGTACACAGTAACTCCCAGTGTGACATGGAGACCAGGACTGTGCACAGTAACTCCCAGTGTGATATGGAGACCAAAACTGTGCACAGTAACTCCCAGTGTGATATGGCGACCAGAATTGTGCACAGTAACTCCCAGTGTGATCTGGAGACCAGAACTGTGCACAGTAACTCCCAGTGTGATATGGAGACCGGAACTGTGCACAGTAACTCCCAGTGTGATATGGAGAGCAGAACTGTGCACAGTTACTGCCAGTTGATACGGACCAGGACTGTGCATAGTAACTCGCAGTTTATAAGGAGACCAGGACTGTGCACAGTAACTCCCAGTGTCATATGGAGACCAGAATTGTGCACAGCAACTCCCAGTGTGATATGGAGACCGGAACTGTGCACAGTAACTCCCAGTGTGATATGGAGACCAGAACTGTGAACAGTAACTCCCAGTGTGATACGGAGACCAGAATTGTGCACAGTAACTCCCAGTGTGAGATGGAGACCAGACCTGTACACAGTAACTCCCAGTGTGATATGGAGACCGCACAGTAAGTCCCAGTGTAATATGGAGACCAGATCTGTGCACAGTAACTCCCAGTGTGCTATGGAGACCGCACAGTAACTCCCAGTGTGATAGGGAGACCAGAACTGTACACATTGACAGCCAGTGTGATATGGAGAGCAGAACTGTGCACAATAACTCCCAGAGTGATTTGGAGACCAGAACTGGGGACAGTAACTCCCAGTTTGATATGGAGCCCAGAACTGTACACAAATATCCCAGTGTGATAGGCAGAGCAGAACTGGACACAGTAACGCCTAGTATGATATGGAGACCAGAACTGTGCACAGTAACTCCCAGTGTGATATGGAGACCAGAACTGTGCACAGTATCTCCCAGTTTGATATGGAGTCCAGAACTGTGCACAGTAACTCCCAGTGTGATATGGAGACCAGACCTGTACACAGTAACTCCCAGTGTGATATGGAGACCGCACAGTAAGTCCCAGTGTAATATGGAGACCAGATCTGTGCACAGTAACTCCCAGTGTGATATGGAGACCGCACAGTAACTCCCAGTGTGATAGGGAGACCAGAACTGTACACAGTAACTCCCAGTGTGACATGGAGACCAGGACTGTGCACAGTAACTCCCAGTGTGATATGGAGACCAGGACTGTGCACATAACTCCCAGTGTCATATGGAGACCAGAATTGTGCACAGTAACTCCCAGTGTGATCTGGAGACCAGAACTGTGCACAGTAACTCCCAGTGTGATATGGAGACCAGAACTGTGCACAGTTACTCCCAGTTGATACGGAGACCAGGACTGTGCACAGTTACTCCCAGTGTGATATGGAGACCAGAACTGTGCACAGTAACTCCCAGTGTGATATGGAGACCACAACCGTGCACAGTAACTCAAGGTGCGATATGGAGACCAGAACTGTGCACACTGACAGTCAGTGTGATATGGAGAGCAGAACTGTGCACAATAACTCCCAGAGTGATTTGGAGACCAGAACTGGGGACAGTAACTCCCAGTTTGATATGGAGCCCAGAACTGTACACAAATATCCCAGTGTGATCGGCAGAGCAGAACTGGACACAGTAACGCCTAGTATGATATGGAGACCAGAACTGTGCACAGTAACCCCCAGTGTGATATGGAGACCAGAACTGTGCACAGTAACTCCCAGTGTGATATGGAGACCAGACCTCTACACAGTAACTCCTAGTGTGATATGGAGACCGCACAGTAAGTCCCAGTGTGATATAGAGACCAGATCTGTGCACAGTAACTCCCAGTGTGATATGGAGACCGCACAGTTACTCCCAGTTGATACGGAGACCAGGACTGTGCACAGTCACTCCCAGTGTGATACGGAGACCAGAACTGTGCACAGTTACTCCCAGTGTGATATGGAGACCAGAACTGTGCACAGTAACTCCCAGTGTGATATGGAGACCAGAACTGTGCACAGTAACTCCCAGTGTGATATGGAGAGCAGAACTGTGCACAGTTACTCCCAGTTGATACGGAGACCAGGACTGTGCACAGTTACTCCCAGTGTGATATGGAGACCAGAACTGTGCACAGTACCTCCCAGTGTGATATGGAGACCAGAATTGTGCACAGTAACTCCCAGTGTGATCTGGAGACCAGAACTGTGCACAGTAACTCCCAGTGTGATTTGGAGACTAGAACTGTGCAAAGTAACTCCCAGTGTGATCTGGAGACCAGAACTGTGCACAGTTACTCCCAGTGTGATATGGAGACCAGAACTGTGCACAGTAACTCCCAGTGTGATATGGAGAGCAGAACTGTGCACAGTTACTCCCAGTTGATACGGAGACCAGGACTGTGCACAGTAACTCCCAGTTGATACGGAGACCAGGACTGTGCACAGTAACTCCCAGTGTGACATGGAGGCCAGAACTGTGCACAGTAACTCGCAGTTTATACGGAGACCAGGACTGTGCACAGTAACTCCCAGTTTGAGATGGAGACCAGAATTGTACACAGTAACTCCCAGTGTGATATGGTGACCGCACAGTCACTCCTAGTGTGATATGGAGACCAGATCTGTGCACAGTAACTCCCAGTGTGATATGGAGACCGCACAGTATATCCCAGTGTGACATGGGGACTAGAATTGTGCACTGTAACTCCCAGAGTGATATGGAGAGCAGAACTTTGCACAGTAACTCCCAGTGTGAAATGTGGACCAGAAGTGCACACAGTAACTCCCAGAGTGATATGGAGACCAGAACTGTGCACAGTAACTCCCAGTGTGATATGGAGAGCAGAACATTGCACAGTAACTCCAGGTGTGGTCTGTCCAAGGTTTGATATAAGATTATCCTAACTTCTAGGCTTTACCATTCTTCCCCTTCAGTAATGAACCCCAGTGCTTGTTCTGTTTTCTTTCGACATTGGAGTTGGACACTAGGTTTTCCCCTCAGGTTACCTGAATCGCCAGTGTTGTGTTAATGATATCCCCAAAGGAGCCGTCATTCTTCAGCCGCTGAAGCAGTCCTCTCACTGAAAACTCCATAGCCACGAACAGCTTGGTCCTCAAGCTTTTGTACAGAACGACTGAGCGATACAGACACGTCAAGGCCAAGATGGAATAGCTACTGGTCTCTGCAAGAGCATCATGTTTGTCGAGATTAGTTCAATCTTGCCATGGCTGCCTTTTTCTATCCCTGTGACATTGCCCGCCTCAGCCCCTGCCTCAGCTCCTCTGCTGCTGGAACCCTCATCCAATGCTTTTCGTCGCCCCTCGCCTCGGTAGTTTGGAAGGCGCGTCCTGGCCGTCCTCCCACCGACCATCCTGAGCGCGGAAGGAGCCCAACTCACCTCCCCCCTCGGGCTATTCTGACGTTTAAATCAAATCTGTGTCCACCGGTTACTGACCTGCCCAGCCACTGGGAGCAGTTCCCCCTCCATGTATTCTGTCAAAGCCCCTCATAGTCGTGCAGGTAACTGGGAAGCCATCTATCCCCGAGAGGTCCAGGGCATATTGAGGAGAATATAAAGTGTTTTGATGCTGTCAAATATCAGTGGGGCCGGAGAGGGATACTGGTCTCTTGGTAGGGCCACCAATCGGGTGAAACGGTATTGAGCATCCGTTATAGGGCGACGAATGCAAAATACTGGGTTAACGGTAGGGTTCTTGGGCATGTGGAGGAGCAGAGAGACCTTGGGGTCTATGTGCATAGATCATTGAAAGTTGCAACTCAAGTGGATAGGGCTGTGAAGAAGGCATATGGGGTGTTAGCGTTCATTAGCAGAGGGATTGAATTTAAGAGCCGTGAGGTGATGATGCAGCTGTACAGGACCTTGGTAAGGCCTCATTTGGAGTACTGTGTGCAGTTCTGGTCGCCTCATTTTAGGAAGGATGTGGAAGCCTTGGAGAGGGTGCAGAGGAGATTTACCAGGATGTTGCCTGGAATGGAGAATAAGTCTTACGAGGAAAGGCTGAACATTCTAGGCCTCTTCTCATTAGAACGGAGAAGGATGAGGGGTGACATGATAGAGGTTTATAAGATGATCAGGGGAATAGATAGGGTAGACAGTCAGAAACTTTTTCCCCGGGTGGAGCAAAGCGTTACAAGGGGTCATAAATTTAAGGTGAAGGGTGGGAGATATAAGGGGGATGTCAGGGGAAGGTTCTTTACCCAGAGAGTGGTCGAGGCATGGAATGCCTTGCCCGGGGAAGTTGTTGAGTCAGAAACTTTAGGGACTTTCAAAAGGCTTTTGGATAGGTATATGGATAAAGGAGAATGATGGGGTATAGATTAAATTGTCCTTGACAGAGGACAAAGGATCGGCACAACATTGTGGGCCGAAGGGCCTGTTCTGTGCTGTATGTTCTATGTTCTATGTAGTCCCAAAACTTGGCTTGACTGAAGCCAATTGAATGTCATGTGCAAGTGTAATTTGGCCAATTTCACCCCTGCATATCGAACGTTATCAACTACAACTTGCATTTATATAGCACCTTTAACGCACTAAAATGTCCCAAGATGCTTCACAGGAGCGCTTATCAAACAGAATTTGACACTGAGATACGTAAGGAGATATAAGGAGAGTTGACCAGGAGCTCAGTCAAAGAGGGAATTTTTCAGGAGCATCTTAAAGGAGGAGAGAGGGGGAGAGATGTGGCAAGGTTCGGGGAGGGAATTCCAGAGCTTAGGGCCCCAGGCAGCTGAAGGCACGGCCGCCAATGGTGGAGTGATTAAAATCAGGGGATGGGCAAGAGGCCAGAAATAGAGTAGCGCAGAGATCTCGGAGGGCTGTAGGGGCTGGAGGAGGAGACAGAGATAGGGAGGGTTGTAGGGTCTGGAGGGGGTTACAGAGATAGGGAAGATTGGAGGGGCTGGAGGAGGTTACAGAGATAGGGAGGGTTGTAGGGGCTGGAGGAGGTTACGTAGATAGGGAGGGTTGTAGGGGCTGGAGGAGGTTACAGAGATAGGGAGGGTTGTAGGGGCCGAGGAGGTTACAGAGATAGGGAGGGTTGTAGGGGCTGGAGAAGGTTACAGAGATAGGGAGGGCTGTAGGGGCTGGAGGAGGATACAGAGATAGGGAAGGTTGTAGAGGCTGGAGGAGGTTACAGAGATAGGGAGGATTGTAGGGGCTGGAGGTGCTTACAGAGATAGGGAGGGTTGTAGGGACTGGAGGAGGTTACAGAGATAGGGAGGGGTGTAGGTTCCAGAGGGAGTTACAGAGATAGAGAGGATTGTAGGTTCCGGAGGGAGTTACAGAGATAAGGAGGATTGTAGGAGCTGGAGGTGGTTACAGAGATAAGGTTGTAGGAGGTAGAGGAGGGTACTGAGATACAGGGCTGGGGGATGCAGTGGGAGAAAGACAGCATTGAAGCAAGCCATTCGGCCCATCGTGCCTGTGTTGGCCATCCAATTACTTTCTGTTGAGTCATGAATCAGCCAAACATCGCGCAAAAGACTGAGAGGTGTCACATACAGGTTCTGTCCAGCCTATCTGCTTTCCACGATATTCTTTTGGCTGCTGGTTGACTAAAACGTTGCACCGGGTAACCAGCCAAGCCCCAAAGCTGGCCACATTCCCAGCTCGACTGAATGACTGTGGCAATGTTCCCGCTAACTGTTGGCAGGCCTCTGAGGCAGCTCGGAAAATTACAACTCTAAGTGCAGGGACCCTGACGGGCATTTATTAAAAAAAGGGTTTTAAATATTGAAAAGATGTTCAATTTGCGAAGAAACTGACCAGTGAAACTTGCGAATGCTTCTGCAGCATTTCCTAAAATTGTGTTCAGTGATTTAACGTTAGGTTAGTCACACTCTCATCAAAAAGGGCTATTTTCTGGTGATAAGCCCATTCTCAGCTGTCTTAACGATATCACAGATGGTTCGGACTGTGAAATGCATCGGGGGATTAATTTTTAATGCAAGGGCAACAATTAGGTAGGAATGTAGAATGAGGTGGAGGCCATTCAGCCCCTTGAGTCCTGTTCTGCCACACAGTGAGGTCGTGGCTGATCTGTAACCTAACTCCATATACCCGTCTTTGCCCCATATCCCTTAATCCCTCTGACTAACAAAAATCGATCAATCCCAGATTATAAAATTAACAATTGGTCCGGAAGCAAGTTCCATTTTTAGGGGCAGACAGCCTTGCTGGTTAATTTAAATTTTTAAAATCATACTCCCTTCAACCACAATTGCAATAATAATTCTATCACCCCTTTCCCATCCCCACCCTGGCCACAACACAATTACCTTTGAACTTGGACCTTCCACCCCCACCCCCCACCCCCGCCATACTGTACAAAGTTTAAAGTTCACCCCTTCCTACCATCCCCGACACGCATTACGATGATTTCAACCAGTCCTTCCCCAACACCCCCACTAAAAATCCCCCACCCACCCCCCCCCCCCAGTGTCACGCCTACTCTTCCCCAGACGGGGAAGTGAGGGCCTGGGAGTGCCGGCCGCCACACTGAAGATCGTAGCGGGGCCAGGAAGCTTTTCCAAATTTTACTTCTGAAAGGTCTGGCTCTAATGTTCAGACTCTGTCGACTCGGCCTGGACTCCCCCAGCCAGCAGGAAATAGTTCCTCTCCACCCACCCTGTCTGTTCCCCTTAATAGCTTGAAAACTCCGACCAAATCACCACTTACCTTTCCAAATTCCAGGGAAAACCAACCCAGTCTGTGCAAACTCTCCTCGTAATTTAACCCGTTCAGACCAGCTGTCAGTCTGGCAAATCTACACTGCTCTCCCTCCGAGGCCAATATATCCTTCCGATGGTGTGGGACCCAGAACTGCTCCCAATACTAACATTTCTAAAATGCTCCCTGAGAGCATTCACTTCGAACACACGAATTAGGAGCAGGAGGAGGCCACTCGGCCCCTCGAGCCTGCTCCGCCATTCAATAAGATCATGGCTGATCTGATTGTAACCTCAACTCCACATTCCCGCCTACCCCCGATAACCTTTCACCCCCTTTGCTTATCAAGAATCTATCTACCTCTGCCTTAAGAATATTCAAAGACTCTGCTTCCACTGCCTTTTAAGGAAGAGAATTCCAAAGACTCACAACCCTCTGAGAGAAAAAGTTTCTCCTCATCTCTGTCTTAAATGGGCGACCCCTTATTTTTAAACAGTGACCCCTAGTTCTAGATTCTCCCACAAGGGGAAACATCCTTTTCACATCCACCCTGTCAAGATCCCTCAGGATCTTATATCAAGTCGCCTCTTACTCTTCTAAACTCCAGCGGATACAAGCCTAGCCTGTCCAATCTTTCCTCATAAGACAACCCGCCCATTCCAGGTATTAGTCTAGTCAACCTTCTCTGTGCTGCCTCCAATGCATTTACATCCTGCTTTAAATAAGGAGACCAGTACTGTACACAGTACTCCAGATGTCGTCTAACCAATGCCCTGCATAGCTGAAGCATAACCTCCCTACTTTTGTATTCAATTCCCCTCATGATAAATGATAACATTCTATTTGCTTTCCTAATTACGTTCAGGACCAACATACTAACCTTTTGCGATTCATGCACTAGGACACCCAGATCCCTCTGCATCTCAGAGCTCTGCAATCTCTCACCATTCAGATAATATACCTCTTTTTTATTCTTCCCGCCAAAGTGGACAATTTCACATATTCCCACATTATACTCCATTTCCCAGGTCTTTGCCAACTCACTTAACCTATCGATTTCCCTTTGTAGCCTCTTTATGGCCTCTTCACAAGTTACTTTCCTACCTATTTGTGTCAATTTGTCGCTGGTGACTTACTCCGAGTGTGTGTGCGCACCGCAAGCTTCTGAGTTAAATGGCTCACCAAAAGAAAAAGATCTTCGGTAGGGATATTGGTAGAAGAGAACCTCGTCGACGAACCTTTCCACTGTATGCAGGGGGATCACCTTTTCCTCGAGGCACAGAGCAAGGATTGCCAAGGATATGTTCAGAAGAAGTTTATTAGAGTCTATCATAGCACAAAAAAAATTTTGCAAGATTTATTTCTTATTTTAATTCTGTTTAATTCTCTATCTAACAAATATCTTTGAAAGGAAGGGAAGTTAAAATCACATCAAACCTTGGATGCACCACCTCGGGTATTACTGTGCTCAGTTCTGGTCTCCATATCACACTGGGAGTTACTGTGTACAGTTCTGGTCTCCATATGACACTGGGAGTTACAGTACATAGTTCTGGTCTCCATATCACACTGGGAGTTACTGTGTACAGTTCTGGTCTCCATATCACACTGGGAGTTACAGTACACAGTTCTGGTCTCCAAATCACACTGGGAGTTACTGTGCACAGTTCTGGTCTCCATATAACACTGGGATTTAATGTGCACAGTTCTGGTCTCCAATTTCACACTGGGGGTTACTGTGTAGAGTTCTGGTCTCCATATCACACTGGGAGTTACTGTGCACAGTTCTGGACTCCATATCACACTGGGAGTTTCCGTGCACAGTTCTGGTCTCCATATCACAGTGGGAGTTACAGTACACAGTTCTGGTCTCCATATCACACTGGGAGTTACTGTGCACAGTTCTGGTCTCCATATCACACTGGGAGTTACAGTACACAGTTCTGGTCTCCATATAGCACTGGGAGTTACTGTGCCCAGTTCTGGCCTCCATATCACAATGGGAGTTACTGTGCACAGTTCTGGACTCCATATTACACTGGGAGTTTCCGTGCACAGATCTGGTATCCATATCACACTGGGAGTTACAGTACACAGTTCTGGTCTCCATATAGCACTGGGAGTTACTGTGCCCAGTTCTGGTCCCCATAGCACAATGGGCGTTACTGTGTACAGTTCTGGACTCCATATAACACTGGGAGTTACTGTGCACAGTTCTGGTCCCCATATCACATGGGGAGTTACTGTGTTCAGTTCTGCTCTCCATATCACACTGGGAGTTACTGTGCACAGTTCTGGACTCCATATCACACTGGGAGTTTCTGTGCACAGTTCTGGTCACCATACCACACTGGGAGTTACTGTGCACAGTTCTGGTCTCCATATCACACTGGGAGTTACTGTGCACAGTTCTGGTGTCCATATCACACTGGGAGTTACTGGGCACAGTTCTGGTCTCCATTTCACACTGGGAGGTACTGTGCACAGTTCTGGTCACCATATCAGTCTAGGAGTTACTGTGTACAGTTCTGGTGTTTATATCATTCTGGGAGTTACTGTGTACAGGTCTGGTCTCCAAATCACAGTGGTATTTACTGTGTACAGTTCTGGTCCCCATAGCACAATGGGCGTTACTGTGTACAGTTCTGGTCTCCATATAACACTGGGAGTTACTGTGCACAGTTCTGGTCCCCATATCACATGGGGAGTTACTGTGTTCAGTTCTGCTCTCCATATCACACTGGGAGTTACTGTGCACAGTTCTGGACTCCATATCACACTGGGAGTTTCTGTGCACAGTTCTGGTCACCATACCACACTGGGAGTTACTGTGCACAGGTCTGGTCTTCATATCACACTGGGAGTTACTGTGCACAGTTCTGGTCTCCATATCACACTGGGAGCTCCTGTGCACAGTTCTGTTCTCCATATCAGTCGAGGAGTTACTGTGTACTGTTCTGGTGTTTATATCACTCTGGGAGTTACGGTGCACAGTTCTGGTGTTTATATCACTCTGGGAGTTACTGTGTACAGGTCAGGTCTTCATATCACACTGGGAGTTATTGTGCACAGTCCTGGTCTCCAAGTTACAGTGGGAGTTATTATGTACAGTTCTGGTCTCCATACCACACTGGGAGTTACTGTGCACAGTCCTGGTCTCCATATCACACTGGGAGTTACTGGGCACAGTTCTGGTCTCCATATCACACTGGGAGTAACTGTGCACAGTTGTGGTCTCCATATCACACTGGGAGTCACTGTGCACAGTTCTGGTCTCCAAATCACAGTGGGAGTTACTGTTTACAGTTCTGGTCTCCATATCACACTGGGAGTTACTGTGCACAGTTCTGGTCTCCATATCACACTGGGAGTTACTGTGAACAGTTCTGGTCTCCATATCACACCGGGAGTTACTGTGCACAGTTCTGGTCTCCATATCACACTGGGAGTAACTGTGCACAGTTGTGGTCTCCATATCACACTGGGAGTTACTGTGCACAGTTCTGGTCTCCAAATCACAGTGGGAGTTCCTGTTTACAGTTCTGGTCTCCATATCACACTGGGAGTTACTGTGCACAGTTCTGGTCTCCATATCACACCGGGAGTTACTGTGCACAGTTCTGGTCTCCATATCACACTGGGAGTTACTGTGCACAGTTCTGGTATCCATATCACACTGGGAGTTACTATGCACAGTTCTGGTCTCCATATCACACTGGGAGTTACTGTGCACAGTTCCGGACTCCATATCACACTGGGTGTTACTGTGTAAAGTTCTGCTCTCCATATCATTCCAGGAGTTACTGTGTACAGTTCTGGTCTCCATATCACAGTGGGAGTTATTATGTACAGTTCTGGTATCCATATCACACTGGGAGTTACTATGCACAGTTCTGGTCTCCATATCACACTGGGAGTTACTGTGCACAGTTCCGGTCTCCATATCACACTGGGAGTTACTGTGCACATTTCTGGTCCCCATATCACAATGGGAGTTACTGTGTACAGTTCTGGTCTCCATATCACATGGGGAGTTACTGTGTTCAGTTCTGCTCTCCATATCACACTGGGAGTTACTGTGCACAGTTCTGGACTCCATATCACCCTGGGAGTTTCTGTGCACAGTTCTGGTCACCATACCACACTGGGAGTTACTGTGCACAGTTCTGGTCTCCATATCACACTGGGAGTTACTGGGCACAGTTCTGGTCTCCATATCACAGTGGGAGTTATTATGTACAGTTCTGGTATCCATATCACACTGGGAGTTACTAGGCACAGTTCTGGTCTCCATATCACACTGGGAGTTACTGTGGACAGTTCCGGTCTCCATATCACACTGGGAGTTACTGTGCACATTTCTGGTCCCCATATCACAATGGGAGTTACTGTGTACAGTTCTGGTCTCCATATCACATGGGGAGTTACTGTGTTCAGTTCTGCTCTCCATATCACACTGGGAGTTACTGTGCACAGTTCCGGTCTCCATATCACACTGGGAGTTACTGTGCACATTTCTGGACTCCATATCACCCTGGGAGTTTCTGTGCACAGTTCTGGTCACCATACCACACTGGGAGTTACTGTGCACAGTTCTGGTCTCCATATCACACTGGGAGTTACTGGGCACAGTTCTGGTCTCCATACCACACTGGGAGTTACTGTGCACAGTTCTGGTCTCCATATCACACTGGGAGTTACTGGGCACAGTTCTGGTCTCCATATCACACTGGGAGTTACTGTGCACAGGTCTGGTCTCCATATCACACTGGGAGTTACTGGGCACAGTATTGGTCTCGATATCACACTGGGAGTTACTGTGCACAGTTCTGGACTCTGTATCACACTGGGTGTTACTGTGTAAAGTTCTGGTCTCCATATCACAGTGGGAGTTACTGTGTACAGTTCTGGTCTCCATATCAGTCTAGGAGTTGCTGTGTATTGTTCTGGTGTTTATATCACACTGGGAGTTACTGTGTACAGGTCTGGTCTTCATTTCAGACTGGGAGTTATTGTGCACAGTTCTGGTCTCCAAATCACATTGGGAGTTACTGTTTACAGTTCTGGTCTCCATATCACACTGGGAGTTACTGTGCACAGTTCTGGTCTCCATATCACACTGGGAGGTACTGTGCACAGTTCTGGTCTCCATATCACACTGGGAGTTACTGTGCACAGTTCTGGACTCTGTATCACACTGGGTGTTACTGTGTAAAGTTCTGGTCTCCATATCACAGTGGGAGTTACTGTGTACAGTTCTGGTCTCCATATCAGTCTAGGAGTTGCTGTGTATTGTTCTGGTGTTTATATCACACTGGGAGTTACCATGCACAGTTCTGGTCTCCATACCACACTGGGAGTTACTTTGCACAGTTCTGGTCTCCATATCACACTGGGAGTTACTGGGCACAGTTCTGGTCTCCATATCACACTGGGAGTAACTGTGCACAGTTCTGGTCTCCATATCACGCTGGGAGTTACTGTGCACAGTTCTGGTCTCCATATCACACTGGGAGTTCCTGTGCACAGTTCTGGTCTCCATATCAGTCTAGGAGTTACTGTGTATTGTTCTGGTGTTTATATCACTCTGGGAGTTACTGTGTACAGTTCTGGTCTCCATATCACACTGGGAGTTACTGTGCACAGTTCTGGTCCCCATATCACATGGGGAGTTACTGTGTTCAGTTCTGCTCTCCATATCACACTGGGATTTACTGTGCACAGTTCTGGATTTCATATCACACTGGGAGTTTCTGTGCACAGTTCTGGTCACCATACCACACTGGGAGTTACTGTGCACAGTTCTGGTCTCCATATCACACTGGGAGTTACTTTGCACAGTTCTGGTCTCCATATCACACTGGGAGTTACTGGGCACAGTTCTGGTCTCCATTTCACACTGGGAGGCACTGTGCACAGTTCTGGTCACCATATCAGTCTCGGAGTTACTGTGTACAGTTCTGGTGTTTATATCATTCTGGGAGTTACTGTGTACAGGTCTGGTCTTCATATCACACTGGGAGTTACTGTGCACAGTTCTGGTCTCCATATCACACTGGGAGCTCCTGTGCACAGTTCTGGTCTCCATATCAGTCGAGGAGTTACTGTGTACTGTTCTGG
This sequence comes from Heterodontus francisci, assembly GCF_036365525.1. Classification (NCBI taxonomy): domain Eukaryota; kingdom Metazoa; phylum Chordata; class Chondrichthyes; order Heterodontiformes; family Heterodontidae; genus Heterodontus; species Heterodontus francisci. Next base: position 12,652,554 of record NC_090398.1, on the reverse strand, counting down.
TGTTTATATCACTCTGGGAGTTACGGTGCACAGTTCTGGTGTTTATATCACTCTGGGAGTTACTGTGTACAGGTCAGGTCTTCATATCACACTGGGAGTTATTGTGCACAGTCCTGGTCTCCAAGTTACAGTGGGACTTATGATGTACAGTTCTGGTCTCCATACCACACTGGGAGTTACTGTGCACAGTCCTGGTCTCCATATCACACTGGGACTAACTGTGCTCAGTTGTGGTCTCCATATCACACTGGGAGTCACTGTGCACAGTTCTGGTCTCCAAATCACAGTGGGAGTTACTGTTTACAGTTCTGGTCTCCATATCACACTGGGAGTTACTGTGCACAGTTCTGGTCTCCATATCACACTGGGAGTTACTGTGAACAGTTCTGGTCTCCATATCACACCGGGAGTTACTGTGCACAGTTCTGGTCTCCATCTCACACTGGGAGTAACTGTGCACAGTTGTGGTCTCCATATCACACTGGGAGTTACTGTGCACAGTTCTGGTCTCCAAATCACAGTGGGAGTTCCTGTTTACAGTTCTGGTCTCCATATCACACTGGGAGTTACTGTGCACAGTTCTGGGCTCCATATCACACCGGGAGTTACTGTGCACTGTTCTGGTCTCCATATCACACTGGGAGTTACTGTGCACAGTTCTGGTATCCATATCACACTGGGAGTTACTATGCACAGTTCTGGTCTCCATATCACACTGGGAGTTACTGTGCACAGTTCTGGACTCCATATCACACTGGGTGTTACTGTGTAAAGTTCTGCTCTCCATATCATTCGAGGAGTTACTGTGTACAGTTCTGGTCTCCATATCACAGTGGGAGTTATTATGTACAGTTCTGGTCTCCATATCACACTGGGAGTAACTTTGCACAGTTCTGGTCTCCAAATCACAGTGGTATTTACCGTGTACCGTTCTCGTCCCCATAGCACATTGGGACTTACTGTGCACAGTTCTGGTCTCCATATCACACTGGGAGTTACTGTGCACAGTTCTGGACTCCATATCACCCTGGGAGTTTCTGTGCACAGTTCTGGTCACCATACCACACTGGGAGTTACTGGGCACAGTTCTGGTCTCCATATCACCCTGGGAATTTCTGTGCACAGTTCTGGTCACCATACCACACTGGGAGTTACTGTGCACAGTTCTGGTCTCCATATCACACTGGGAGTTACTGGGCACAGTTCTGGTCTCCATATCACACTGGGAGTTACTGTGGACAGGTCTGGTCTCCATATCACACTGGGAGTTACTGGGCACAGTATTGGTCTCGATATCACACTGGGAGTTACTGTGCACAGTTCTGGACTCTGTATCACACTGGGTGTTACTGTGTAAAGTTCTGGTCTCCATATCACAGTGGGAGTTACTGTGTACAGTTCAGGTCTCCATATCCTGATGGGAGTTACTGTGTACATTTCTGGACTCTGTATCACACTGGGTGTTACTGTGTAAAGTTCTGGTCTCCATATCACACTGGGAGTTACTGTGCACAGTTCTGGTCTCCATATCACAGTGGGGGTTACTGTGCACAGTTCTGGTGTCCGTATCACACTGGGAGTTACCGTGCACAGTTTAGGACTCTGTAGCACACTGGGAGTTACAGTGCACATTTCTGGTCTCCATATCACACTGGGAGTTACAGTGCACATTTCTGGTCTGAACATCACACTGCGAGTTACTGTGCACAGTTCTGGTCTTCATAACACACTGGGAGTTATGGTGCACAGTTCTGGTCTCCAAATCACAGTGGGAGTTACTGTTTACAGTTCTGGTCTCCATATCACACTGGGAGTTACTGTGCACAGTTCTGGTCTCCATATCACACTGGGAGGTACTGTGCACAGTTCTGGTCTCCATATCACACTGGGAGTTACTGTGCACAGTTCTGGACTCTGTATCACACTGGGTGTTACTGTGTAAAGTTCTGGTCTCCATATCACAGTGGGAGTTGCTGTGTGCAGTTCTGGTCTCCATATCAGTCTAGGAGTTGCTGTGTATTGTTCTGGTGTTTATATCACACTGGGAGTTACCATGCACAGTTTTGGTCTCCATACCACACTGGGAGTTACTTTGCACAGTTCTGGTCTCCATATCACACTGGGAGTTACTGGGCACAGTTCTGGTCTCCATATCACACTGGGAGTTCCTGTGCACAGTTCTGGTCTCCATATCAGTCTAGGAGTTACTGTGTATTGTTCTGGTGTTTATATCACTCTGGGAGTTACTGTGTACAGGTCAGGTCTTCATATCACACTGGGAGTTATTGTGCACAGTCCTGGTCTCCAAGTTACAGTGGGAGTTATTATGTACAGTTCTGGTCTCCATACCACACTGGGAGTTACTGTGCACATTTCTGGTCTCCATATCACACTGGGAGTTACTGGGCACAGTTCTGGTCTCCATATCACAATGGGAGTTATTATGTACAGTTCTGGTATCCATATCACACTGGGAGTTACTAGGCACAGTTCTGGTCTCCATATCACACTGGGAGTTACTGTGGACAGTTCCGGTCTCCATATCACACTGGGAGTTACTGTGCACATTTCTGGTCCCCATATCACAATGGGAGTTACTGTGTACAGTTCTGGTCTCCATATCACATGGGGAGTTACTGTGTTCAGTTCTGCTCTCCATATCACACTGGGAGTTACTGTGCACAGTTCTGGACTCCATATCACCCTGGGAGTTTCTGTGCACAGTTCTGGTCACCATACCACACTGGGAGTTACTGTGCACAGTTCTGGTCTCCATATCACACTGGGAGTTACTGGGCACAGTTCTGGTCTCCATACCACACTGGGAGTTACTGTGCACAGTTCTGGTCTCCATATCACACTGGGAGTTACTGGGCACAGTTCTGGTCTCCATATCACACTGGGAGTTACTGTGCACAGGTCTGGTCTCCATATCACACTGGGAGTTACTGGGCACAGTATTGGTCTCGATATCACACTGGGAGTTACTGTGCACAGTTCTGGACTCTGTATCACACTGGGTGTTACTGTGTAAAGTTCTGGTCTCCATATCACAGTGGGAGTTACTGTGTACAGTTCTGGTCTCCATATCAGTCTAGGAGTTGCTGTGTATTGTTCTGGTGTTTATATCACACTGGGAGTTACTGTGTACAGGTCTGGTCTTCATTTCAGACTGGGAGTTATTGTGCACAGTTCTGGTCTCCAAATCACATTGGGAGTTACTGTTTACAGTTCTGGTCTCCATATCACACTGGGAGTTACTGTGCACAGTTCTGGTCTCCATATCACACTGGGAGGTACTGTGCACAGTTCTGGTCTCCATATCACACTGGGAGTTACTGTGCACAGTTCTGGACTCTGTATCACACTGGGTGTTACTGTGTAAAGTTCTGGTCTCCATATCACAGTGGGAGTTACTGTGTACAGTTCTGGTCTCCATATCAGTCTAGGAGTTGCTGTGTATTGTTCTGGTGTTTATATCACACTGGGAGTTACCATGCACAGTTCTGGTCTCCATACCACACTGGGAGTTACTTTGCACAGTTCTGGTCTCCATATCACACTGGGAGTTACTGGGCACAGTTCTGGTCTCCATATCACACTGGGAGTAACTGTGCACAGTTCTGGTCTCCATATCACGCTGGGAGTTACTGTGCACAGTTCTGGTCTCCATATCACACTGGGAGTTCCTGTGCACAGTTCTGGTCTCCATATCAGTCTAGGAGTTACTGTGTATTGTTCTGGTGTTTATATCACTCTGGGAGTTACTGTGTACAGTTCTGGTCTCCATATCACACTGGGAGTTACTGTGCACAGTTCTGGTCCCCATATCACATGGGGAGTTACTGTGTTCAGTTCTGCTCTCCATATCACACTGGGATTTACTGTGCACAGTTCTGGATTTCATATCACACTGGGAGTTTCTGTGCACAGTTCTGGTCACCATACCACACTGGGAGTTACTGTGCACAGTTCTGGTCTCCATATCACACTGGGAGTTACTTTGCACAGTTCTGGTCTCCATATCACACTGGGAGTTACTGGGCACAGTTCTGGTCTCCATTTCACACTGGGAGGCACTGTGCACAGTTCTGGTCACCATATCAGTCTCGGAGTTACTGTGTACAGTTCTGGTGTTTATATCATTCTGGGAGTTACTGTGTACAGGTCTGGTCTTCATATCACACTGGGAGTTACTGTGCACAGTTCTGGTCTCCATATCACACTGGGAGCTCCTGTGCACAGTTCTGGTCTCCATATCAGTCGAGGAGTTACTGTGTACTGTTCTGGTGTTTATATCACTCTGGGAGTTACGGTGCACAGTTCTGGTGTTTATATCACTCTGGGAGTTACTGTGTACAGGTCAGGTCTTCATATCACACTGGGAGTTATTGTGCACAGTCCTGGTCTCCAAGTTACAGTGGGACTTATGATGTACAGTTCTGGTCTCCATACCACACTGGGAGTTACTGTGCACAGTCCTGGTCTCCATATCACACTGGGACTAACTGTGCTCAGTTGTGGTCTCCATATCACACTGGGAGTCACTGTGCACAGTTCTGGTCTCCAAATCACAGTGGGAGTTACTGTTTACAGTTCTGGTCTCCATATCACACTGGGAGTTACTGTGCACAGTTCTGGTCTCCATATCACACTGGGAGTTACTGTGAACAGTTCTGGTCTCCATATCACACCGGGAGTTACTGTGCACAGTTCTGGTCTCCATCTCACACTGGGAGTAACTGTGCACAGTTGTGGTCTCCATATCACACTGGGAGTTACTGTGCACAGTTCTGGTCTCCAAATCACAGTGGGAGTTCCTGTTTACAGTTCTGGTCTCCATATCACACTGGGAGTTACTGTGCACAGTTCTGGGCTCCATATCACACCGGGAGTTACTGTGCACTGTTCTGGTCTCCATATCACACTGGGAGTTACTGTGCACAGTTCTGGTATCCATATCACACTGGGAGTTACTATGCACAGTTCTGGTCTCCATATCACACTGGGAGTTACTGTGCACAGTTCTGGACTCCATATCACACTGGGTGTTACTGTGTAAAGTTCTGCTCTCCATATCATTCGAGGAGTTACTGTGTACAGTTCTGGTCTCCATATCACAGTGGGAGTTATTATGTACAGTTCTGGTCTCCATATCACACTGGGAGTAACTTTGCACAGTTCTGGTCTCCAAATCACAGTGGTATTTACCGTGTACCGTTCTCGTCCCCATAGCACATTGGGACTTACTGTGCACAGTTCTGGTCTCCATATCACACTGGGAGTTACTGTGCACAGTTCTGGACTCCATATCACCCTGGGAGTTTCTGTGCACAGTTCTGGTCACCATACCACACTGGGAGTTACTGGGCACAGTTCTGGTCTCCATATCACCCTGGGAATTTCTGTGCACAGTTCTGGTCACCATACCACACTGGGAGTTACTGTGCACAGTTCTGGTCTCCATATCACACTGGGAGTTACTGGGCACAGTTCTGGTCTCCATATCACACTGGGAGTTACTGTGGACAGGTCTGGTCTCCATATCACACTGGGAGTTACTGGGCACAGTATTGGTCTCGATATCACACTGGGAGTTACTGTGCACAGTTCTGGACTCTGTATCACACTGGGTGTTACTGTGTAAAGTTCTGGTCTCCATATCACAGTGGGAGTTACTGTGTACAGTTCAGGTCTCCATATCCTGATGGGAGTTACTGTGTACATTTCTGGACTCTGTATCACACTGGGTGTTACTGTGTAAAGTTCTGGTCTCCATATCACACTGGGAGTTACTGTGCACAGTTCTGGTCTCCATATCACAGTGGGGGTTACTGTGCACAGTTCTGGTGTCCGTATCACACTGGGAGTTACCGTGCACAGTTTAGGACTCTGTAGCACACTGGGAGTTACAGTGCACATTTCTGGTCTCCATATCACACTGGGAGTTACAGTGCACATTTCTGGTCTGAACATCACACTGCGAGTTACTGTGCACAGTTCTGGTCTTCATAACACACTGGGAGTTATGGTGCACAGTTCTGGTCTCCAAATCACAGTGGGAGTTACTGTTTACAGTTCTGGTCTCCATATCACACTGGGAGTTACTGTGCACAGTTCTGGTCTCCATATCACACTGGGAGGTACTGTGCACAGTTCTGGTCTCCATATCACACTGGGAGTTACTGTGCACAGTTCTGGACTCTGTATCACACTGGGTGTTACTGTGTAAAGTTCTGGTCTCCATATCACAGTGGGAGTTGCTGTGTGCAGTTCTGGTCTCCATATCAGTCTAGGAGTTGCTGTGTATTGTTCTGGTGTTTATATCACACTGGGAGTTACCATGCACAGTTTTGGTCTCCATACCACACTGGGAGTTACTTTGCACAGTTCTGGTCTCCATATCACACTGGGAGTTACTGGGCACAGTTCTGGTCTCCATATCACACTGGGAGTTCCTGTGCACAGTTCTGGTCTCCATATCAGTCTAGGAGTTACTGTGTATTGTTCTGGTGTTTATATCACTCTGGGAGTTACTGTGTACAGGTCAGGTCTTCATATCACACTGGGAGTTATTGTGCACAGTCCTGGTCTCCAAGTTACAGTGGGAGTTATTATGTACAGTTCTGGTCTCCATACCACACTGGGAGTTACTGTGCACATTTCTGGTCTCCATATCACACTGGGAGTTACTGGGCACAGTTCTGGTCTCCATATCACACTGGGAGTAACTGTGCACAGTTCTGGTCTCCATATCACACTGGAAGTTACTGTGCACAGTTCTGGTCTCCAAATCACAGTGGGAGTTACTGTTTACAGTTCTGGTCTCCATATCACACTGGGAGTTACTGTGCACAGTTCCAGTCTCCATATCACACTGGGAGGTACTTTGCACAGTTCTGGTCTCCATATCACACTGGGAGTTACTGTGCACAGTTCTGGACTCTGTATCACAATGTGTGTTACTGTGTAAAGTTCTGGTCTCCATATCACAGTGGGAGTTACTGTGTACAGTTCAGGTCTCCATATCCTGATGGGAGTTACTGTGTACAGTTCTGGACTCTGTATCACACTGGGTGTTACTGTGTAAAGTTCTGGTCTCCATATCACACTGGGAGTTACTGTGCACAGTTCTGGTCTCCATATCACAGTGGGGGTTACTGTGCACAGTTCTGGTGTCCGTATCACACTGGGAGTTACCGTGCACAGTTTAGGACTCTGTAGCACACTGGGAGTTACAGTGCACATTTCTGGTTTCCATATCACACTGGGAGTTACAGTGCACATTTCTGGTCTGAACATCACACTGCGAGTTACTGTGCACAGTTCTGGTCTTCATAACACACTGGGAGTTATGGTGCACAGTTCTGGTCTCCATATCACACTGGGAGTTACTGTGCACAGTTCTGGTCTCCATATCACACTGGGAGTTACTGTGCACAGTTCTGGTGTCAATATCACACTGGGAGTTACTGTGCACAGTTCTGGTTTCCACATTACACTGAGAGTTCCTGTGTACAGTTCTGGTCTCCATATCACACTGGGAGTTACTGTGCACAGTTCTGGTCTCCATATCACACTGGGAGTTACTGTGCACAGTTCTGGTGTCAATATCACACTGGGAGTTACTGTGCACAGTTCTGGTTTCCACATTACACTGAGAGTTACTGTGTACAGTTCTGGTCTCCATATCACACTGGGAGTTACTGTGCACAGTTCTGGTCTCCATATCAGACTGGGAATAACTGTGCACAGTTCTGGTTTCCATATTACACTGAGAGTTACTGTGTACAGTTCTGGACTCCATATCACACTGGGAGTTACTGTGCACAGTTCTGGTCTCCATATCACAGTGGGAGTTACTGTGCACATTTCTGGTCTCCATATCACACTGGGTGTTACCGTGCACATTTTAGGACACCGTAGCACACTGGGAGTTACAGTGCACATTTCTGGTCTCCATATCACACTGGGTGTTACTGTGCAAAGTTCTGGTCTGCATATCACAGTGGGAGTTACCATGCACAGTTCTGGTCTCCCTACCACACTGGGAGTTACTTTGCACAGTTCTGGTCTCCATATCACACTGGGAGTTACTGGGCACAGTTCTGGTCTCCATATCACACTGGGAATAACTGTGCACCGTTCTGGTCTCCATATCACACTGGGAGTTACTGTGCACAGTTCTGGTCTCCATATCACACTGGGAGTTCCTGTGCACAGTTCTGGTCTCCATATCAGTCTAGGAGTTACTGTGTATTGTTCTGTTGTTTATATCACTCTGGGAGTTACTGTGCACAGTTCTGGTGTTTATATCACTCTGGGAGTTACTGTGTACAGGTCAGGTCTTCATATCACACTGGGAGTTATTGTGCACATTCCTGGCCTCCAAGTTACAGTGGGAGTTATTACGTACATTTCTGGTCTCCATACCACACTGGGAGTTACTGTGCACAGTTCTGGTCTCCATATCACACTGGGAGTTACTGGGCACAGTTCTGGTCTCCATATCACACTGGGAGTAACTGTGCACATTTCTGGTCTCCATATCACACTGGGAGTTACTGTGCACAGTTCTGGTCTCCAAATCACAGTGAGAGTTACTGTTTACAGTTCTGGTCTCCATATCACACTGGGAGTTACTGTGCACAGTTCCAGTCTCCATATCACACTGGGAGGTACTTTGCACAGTTTTGGTCTCCATATCACACTGGGAGTTACTGTGCACAGTTCTGGACTCTGTATCACACTGGGTGTTACTGTGTAAAGTTCTGGTCTCCATTTCACAGTGGGAGTTACTGTGTGCAGTTCAGGTCTCCATATCCTGCTTGGAGTTACTGTGTACAGTTCTGGACTCTGTATCACACTGGGTGTTACTGTGTAAAGTTCTGGTCTCCATATCACACTGGGAGTTACTGTGCACAGTTCTGGTCTACGTATCACACTGGGAGTTACCGTGCACAGTTTAGGACTCTGTAGCACACTGGGAGTTACAGTGCACATTTCTGGTCTCCATATCACACTGGGAGTTACTGTGTACAGTTCTGGTCTCCATATCACACTGCGAGTTGCTGTGCACAGTTCTGGTCTCCATAACACACTGGGAGTTATGGTGCACAGTTCTGGTCTCCATATCACACTGCGAGTTACTGTGTACAGTTCTGGTCTCCATATCACACTGGGAGTAACTGTGCACAGTTCTGGTCTCCATATCACACTGGGGGTTACCGTGCACATTTTAGGACTCTGTAACACACTGGGAGTTACAGAGCACATTACTGGTCTCCATATCACACTGGGAGTTACAGTGTACAGTTCTGGTGTTGATATCACTCTGGGAGTTACTGTGCACACTTCTGGTCTCCATATCACACTGGGAGGTACTGTGTACAGTTCTGCTCTCCATACCACACTGGGAGTTACGGTGCACAGTTCTGGTCTCCATATCACACTGGGCGTTACTGTGCACATTTCTGGTCTCCATATCACTCTGGGAGTTACTGTGAACAGTTCTGGTCTCCATATCACACTGGGAGTTACTGTGCACAGTTCTGGTCTCCATATCATTCGAGGAGTGACTGTGCACAGTTCTGGTTTCCATATCACACTGAGAGTTACTGTGCACAGTTCTGGTCTCCATATCACACTGGGAGTTACTGTGCACATTTCTGGTCCCCATATCACAATGGGAGTTACTGTGTACAGTTCTGCTCTCCATATCACACTGGGAGTTACTGTGCACAGTTCTGGACTCCATATCACCCTGGGAGTTTCTGTGCACAGTTCTGGTCACCATACCACACTGGGAGTTACTGTGCACAGTTCTGGTCTCCATATCACACTGGGAGTTGCTGTGTATTGTTCTGGTGTTTATATCACACTGGGAGTTACTGTGTACAGGTCTGGTCTTCATTTCACACTGGGAGTTATTGTGCACAGTTCTGGTCTCCAAATCACAGTGGGAGTTACTGTTTACAGTTCTGGTCTCCATATCACACTGGGAGTTACTGTGCACAGGTCTGGTCTCCATATCACACTGGGAGGTACTGTGCACAGTTCTGGTCTCCATATCACACTGGGAGTTACTGTGCACAGTTCTGGACTCTGTATCACACTGGGTGTTACTGTGTAAAGTTCTGGTCTCCATATCACAGTGGGAGTTACTGTGTGCAGTTCTGGTCTCCATATCAGTCTAGGAGTTGCTGTGTATTGTTCTGGTGTTTATATCACACTGGGAGTTACCATGCACAGTTTTGGTCTCCATACCACACTGGGAGTTACTTTGCACAGTTCTGGTCTCCATATCACACTGGGAGTTACTGGGCACAGGTCAGGTCTTCATATCACACTGGGAGTTATTGTGCACAGTCCTGGTCTCCAAGTTACATTGGGAGTTATTATGTACAGTTCTGGTCTCCATACCACACTGGGAGTTACTGTGCACATTTCTGGTCTCCATATCACACTGGGAGTTACTGGGCACAGTTCTGGTCTCCATATCACACTGGGAGTAACTGTGCACAGTTCTGGTCTCCATATCACACTGGAAGTTACTGTGCACAGTTCTGGTCTCCAAATCACAGTGGGAGTTACTGTTTACAGTTCTGGTCTCCATATCACACTGGGAGTTACTGTGCACAGTTCCAGTCTCCATATCACACTGGGAGGTACTTTGCACAGTTCTGGTCTCCATATCACACTGGGAGTTACTGTGCACAGTTCTGGACTCTGTATCACACTGTGTGTTACTGTGTAAAGTTCTGGTCTCCATATCACACTGGGAGTTACTGTGCACAGTTCTGGTCTCCATATCACAGTGGGGGTTACTGTGCACAGTTCTGGTCTCCATATCACAGTGGGAGTTACTGTGCACAGTTCTGGTCTCCATATCACACTGGGAGTTACTGTGCACAGTTCTGGTCTCCATATCACAGTGGGAGTTACTGTGTACAGTTCAGGTCTCCATATCCTGATGGGAGTTACTGTGTACAGTTCTGGACTCTGTATCACACTGGGTGTTTCTGTGTAAAGTTCTGGTCTCCATATCACACTGGGAGTTACTGTGCACAGTTCTGGTCTCCATATCACAGTGGGGGTTACTGTGCACAGTTCTGGTGTCCGTATCACACTGGGAGTTACCGTGCACAGTTTAGGACTCTGTAGCACACTGGGAGTTACAGTGCACATTTCTGGTCTCCATATCACACTGGGAGTTACTGTGCACAGTTCTGGTATCCATATCATACTGGCAGTTACTCTGCACAGTTCTGGTCTGAATATCACACTGCGAGTTACTGTGCACAGTTCTGGTCTTCATAACACACTGGGAGTTACTGTGCACATTTCTGGTCTCCATATCACACTGGGAGTTACTGTGCACAGTTCTGGTCTCCATATCACACTGGGAGTTACTGTGCACAGTTCTGGTCTCCATATCACACTGGGAGTTACTGTGCACAGTTCTGATGTCAATATCACACTGGGAGTTACTGTGCACAGTTCTGGTTTCCACATTACACTGAGAGTTACTGTGTACAGTTCTGGTCTCCATATCACACTGGGAGTTACTGTGCACAGTTCTGGTCTCCATATCAGACTGGGAATAACTGTGCACAGTTCTGGTTTCCATATTACACTGAGAGTTACTGTGTACAGTTCTGGACTCCATATCAGAGTGGGAGTTACTGTGCACAGTTCTGGACTCCATATCACACTGGGAGTTACTGTGCACAGTTCTGGTCTCCATATCACAGTGGGAGTTACTGTGCACATTTCTGGTCTCCATATCACACTGGGTGTTACCGTGCACATTTTAGGACACCGTAGCACACTGGGAGTTACAGTGCACATTTCTGGTCTCCATATCACACTGGGTGTTACTGTGCAAAGTTCTGGTCTGCATATCACAGTGGGAGTTATCATGCACAGTTCTGGTCTCCATACCACACTGGGAGTTACTTTGCACAGTTCTGGTCTCCATATCACACTGGGAGTTACTGGGCACAGTTCTGGTCTCCATATCACACTGGGAATAACTGTGCACCGTTCTGGTCTCCATATCACACTGGGAGTTACTGTGCACAGTTCTGGTCTCCATATCACACTGGGAGTTACTGTGCACAGTTCTGGTCTCCATATCAGTCTAGGAGTTACTGTGTATTGTTCTGTTGTTTATATCACTCTGGGAGTTACTGTGCACAGTTCTGGTGTTTATATCACTCTGGGAGTTACTGTGCACAGTTCTGGTCTCCATATCAGACTGGGAATAACTGTGCACAGTTCTGGTTTCCATATTACACTGAGAGTTACTGTGTACAGTTCTGGACTCCATATCAGAGTGGGAGTTACTGTGCACAGTTCTGGACTCCATATCACACTGGGTTTTACTGTGCACAGTTCTGGTCTCCATATCACAGTGGGAGTTACTGTGCACATTTCTGGTCTCCATATCACACTGGGTGTTACCGTGCACATTTTAGGACACTGTAGCACACTGGGAGTTACAGTGCACATTTCTGGTCTCCATATCACACTGGGTGTTACTGTGCAAAGTTCTGGTCTGCATATCACAGTGGGAGTTACCATGCACAGTTCTGGTCTCCATACCACACTGGGAGTTACTTTGCACAGTTCTGGTCTCCATATCACACTGGGAGTTACTGGGCACAGTTCTGGTCTCCATATCACACTGGGAATAACTGTGCACCGTTCTGGTCTCCATATCACACTGGGAGTTACTGTGCACAGTTCTGGTCTCCATATCACACTGGGAGTTCCTGTGCACAGTTCTGGTCTCCATATCAGTCTAGGAGTTACTGTGTATTGTTCTGTTGTTTATATCACTCTGGGAGTTACTGTGCACAGTTCTGGTGTTTATATCACTCTGGGAGTTACTGTGTACAGGTCAGGTCTTCATATCACACTGGGAGTTATTGTGCACATTCCTGGCCTCCAAGTTACAGTGGGAGTTATTACATACATTTCTGGTCTCCATACCACACTGGGAGTTACTGTGCACAGTTCTGGTCTCCATATCACACTGGGAGTTCCTGGGCACATTTCTGGTCTCCATATCACACTGGGAGTTACTGTGCACAGTTCTGGTCTCCAAATCACAGTGGGAGTTACTGTTTACAGTTCTGGTCTCCATATCACACTGGGAGTTACTGTGCACAGTTCCAGTCTCCATATCACACTGGGAGGTACTTTGCACAGTTTTGGTCTCCATATCACACTGGGAGTTACTGTGCACAGTTCTGGACTCTGTATCACACTGGGTGTTACTGTGTAAAGTTCTGGTCTCCATTTCACAGTGGGAGTTACTGTGTGCAGTTCAGGTCTCCATATCCTGCTTGGAGTTACTGTGTACAGTTCTGGACTCTGTATCACACTGGGTGTTACTGTGTAAAGTTCTGGTCTCCATATCACACTGGGAGTTACTGTGCACAGTTCTGGTCTACGTATCACACTGGGAGTTACCGTGCACAGTTTAGGACTCTGTAGCACACTGGGAGTTACAGTGCACATTTCTGGTCTCCATATCACACTGGGAGCTACTGTGCACAGTTCTGGTCTGAATATCACACTGCGAGTTGCTGTGCACAGTTCTGGTCTCCATAACACACTGGGAGTTATGGTGCACAGTTCTGGTCTCCATATCACACTGGGAGTAACTGTGCACAGTTCTGGTCTCCATATCACACTGGGGGTTACCGTGCACATTTTAGGACTCTGTAACACACTGGGAGTTACAGAGCACATTTCTGGTCTCCATATCACACTGGGAGTTACAGTGTACAGTTCTGGTGTTGATATCACTCTGGGAGTTGCTGTGCACTCTTCTGGTCTCCATATCACACTGGGAGGTACTGTGTACAGTTCTGCTCTCCATACCACACTGGGAGTTACGGTGCACAGTTCTGGTCTCCAAATCACACTGGGCGTTACTGTGCACATTTCTGGTCTCCATATCACTCTGGGAGTTACTGTGAACAGTTCTGGTCTCCATATCACACTGGGAGTTACTGTGCACAGTTCTGGTCTCCATATCATTCGAGGAGTGACTGTGCACAGTTCTGGTTTCCATATCACACTGAGAGTTACTGTGCACAGTTCTGGTCTCCATATCACATTGGGAGTTACTGTGCACAGTTCTGGTCTCCATATCACATTGGAAGTTACCGTGCGCAGTTCTGGTCTCCATATCACATTGGGAGTTACCGTGCACAGTTCTGGTCTCCAGATCACATTGGGGGTTACTGTGCACAGTTCTGGTCTCCATATCACATTGGGAGTTACCGTGCTCAGTTCTGGTCTCCATACCACACTGGGAGTTACTGTGCACAGTTCTGGTCTCCAAATCACACTGGGAGTTACTGGGCACAGTTCTGGTCTCCATATCACAATGGGAGTTACTGTGCACAGTTCTGGTCTCCATATCACACTGGGAGTAACTGTCCACAGTTCTGGTCTCCATATGAAACGGAGTTACTTTGTACAGTTCTGGTGTTTATATCACTTGGGTGTTACTGTGTACAGTTCTGGTGTTTGTATCACTCTGGGAGTCACTATGCACAGTTCTGGTCTCCATATCACACTGGGAGTTATTGTGCACAGTTCTGGTCTCCAAATCACAGTCGGAGTTACTGTTCAGAGTTCTGGTCTCCATATCACACTGGGAGTTACTGTGTACAGTTCTGGTCTCTCCATATCACACTGGGAGTTACTGTGCACAGTTCTGGTCTCCATATCACACTGGGAGTTACTGTGCACAGTTCTGGTCTCCAAATCACATTCGGAGTTACTGTTCAGAGTTCTGGTCTCCATATCACACTGGGAGTTACTGTGCACAGTTCTGGTCTCTATATCAAACGGAGTTACTGTGCACAGTTCTGGTGTTTATATCACTCTGGGAGTTACTGTGTACATTTCTTGTCTCCATATCACACTGGGCGTTATTGTGCACAGTTCTGGTCTCCAAATCACAGTGGGAGTTACTGTTTACAGTTCTGGTGTTCATATCACTCTGGGAGTTACTGTGTACATTGCTTGTCTCCATATCACACTGGGCGTTACAGTGCACAGTTCTGGTCTCCATATCACACTGGGAGTTACTGTGCACAATTCTGGTCTCCATATCATTCGAGGAGTTACTGTGTTCAGTTCTGGTGTTTATATCACTCTGGGAGTTACTGTGTACATTTCTTGTCTCCATATCACACTGGGCGTTACAGTGCACAGTTCTGGTCTCCATATCACACTGGGAGTTACTGTGCACAATTTTGGTCTCCATATCATTCTAGGAGTTACTGTGTACAGTTCTGGTGTTTATATCACTCTGGGAGTTACTGTGTACATTTCTTGTCTCCATATCACACTGGGCGTTATTGTGCACAGTTCTGGTCTCCATATCACACTGGGAGTTACTGTGCACATTCCTGGTCTCCATATTACACTGGGAGTTACTGTGCACAGTTCTGGTCTCCATATCATTCGAGGAGTTACTGTGCACAGTTCTGGTCTCGAAATCATTCGAGGAGTTACTGTGTACAGTTCTGGTGTTCATATCACTCTGGGAGTTACTGTGCACAGTTCTGGTCTCCATATCATACTGGGAGTTACTGTGCACAGTTCTGGTCTCCATATCACACTGGGAGTTACTGTGCATATTTCTGGTCTCCATATCATACTGGGAGTTACTGTATACAGTTCTGGTCTCCATATCAGACTGGGAGTTACTGTGCACATTTCTGGTCTCGATATCACACTGGGAGTTACTGTGCACAGTTCTGGTCTCCATATCACAGTGGGCGTTACTGTGCACAGTTCTGGTCTCCATATCACACTGGGAGTTACTGTGCACAGTTCCGGTCTCCAGATCACACTGGGAGTCACTGTGTACAGTTCTGGTCTCCATATAACAGTGGGAGTTACTGTGCACAGTTCTTGTCTCCATATCACACTGGGAGTTACTGTGCACAGTTCTGGTCTCCATACCACACTGGGAGTTACTGTGCACAGTTCTGGTCTCCAGATCACAGTGGGAGTTACTGTGCACAGTTCTGGTCTCCATATCACACTGGGAGTAACTGTCCACAGTTCAGGTCTCCATATCAAACGGAGTTACTGTGTACATTTCTGGTCTCCATATCACACTGGGAGTAACTGTGCACAGTTCTGGTCTCCATACCACACTGGGAGTTACTGTCCACAGTTCTGGTCTCCATATCAAACTGGGAGTTACTGTGTACATTTCTGGTCTCCATATCACACTGGGAGTAACTGTGCACAGTTCTGGTCTCCATATCACACAATGAGTTACTGTGCACAGTTCTGGTCTCCATATCACACTGGGAGTAACTGTGCACAGTTCTGGTCTCCATATCACACTGGGAGTTACTGTGCACAGTTCTGGTCTCCATATCACACTGGGAGTTACTGTGTACTGTTCTGGTCTCCATAGCACACTGGGAGTTACTGTGCACAGTTCAGGTCTCCATATCACACAGGGAGTTACTATGCACAATTCTGGTCTCCATATCATTCTTGGAGTTACTGTGTACAGTTCTGGTGTTTATATCAGTCTGGGAGTTACCGTGCACAGATCTGGTGTTTATATCACTCTGGGAGTTACTGTGTACAGTTCTGGTCTCCATATCACACTGGGAGTTATTGTGCACAGTCCTGGTCTCCAAGTTACAGTGGGAGTTATTATGTACAGTCCTGGTCTCCATATCACAGTGGGAGTTGCTGTGCACAGTTCTGGTCTCCATATCATTCGAGGAGTTTCTGTGTACAGTTCTGGTGTTCATATCACTCTGGGAGTTACTGTGCACAGTTCTGGTCTCCATATCACACTGGGAGTTACTGTGCACAGTCCTGGTCTCCATATCACAGTGGGAGTTGCTGTGCACAGTTCTGGTCTCCATATCATTCGAGGAGTTTCTGTGTACAGTTCTGGTGTTCATATCACTCTGGGAGTTACTGTGTACAGTTCTGGTGTTCATATCACACTGGGAGTTACTGTGCACAGTTCAGGTCTCCATATCCTACTGGGAGTTACTGTTCACAGTTCTGGTCTCTATATCACACTGGGAGTTACTGTGCACAGTTCAGGTCTCCATATCCTACTGGGGGTTATTGTGCACAGTTCTGGTCTCCATATTACTCTGGGAGTTACTGTGTACAGTTCTGATCTCCATATCACACTGGGAGTTACTGTGCACAGTTCTGGTCTCTATATCTTTTTTCTTTTGGGCCTCCTTATCTCGAGAGACAATGGATACGCGCCTGGAGGTGGTCAGTGGTTTGTGAAGCAGCGCCTGGAGTGGCTATAAAGGCCAATTCTGGAGTGACAGGCTCTTCCACAGGTGCTGCAGAGAAATTTGTTTGTTGGGGCTGTTGCACAGTTGGCTCTCCCCTTGCGCCTCTGTCTTTTTTCCTGCCAACTACTAAGTCTCTTCGACTCGCCACAATTTAGCCCTGTCTTTATGGCTGCCCGCCAGCTCTGGCGAATGCTGGCAACTGACTCCCACGACTTGTGATCAATGTCACACGATTTCATGTCGCGTTTGCAGACGTCTTTATAACGGAGACATGGACGGCCGGTGGGTCTGATACCAGTGGCGAGCTCGCTGTACAATGTGTCTTTGGGGATCCTGCCATCTTCCATGCGGCTCACATGGCCAAGCCATCTCAAGCACCGCTGACTCAGTAGTGTGTATAAGCTGGGGGTGTTGGCCGCTTCAAGGACTTCTGTGTTGGAGATATAGTCCTGCCACCTGATGCCAAGTATTCTCCGAAGGCAGCGAAGATGGAATGAATTGAGACGTCGCTCTTGGCTGGCATACGTTGTCCAGGCCTCGCTGCCGTAGAGCAAGGTACTGAGGACACAGGCCTGATACACTCGGACTTTTGTGTTCCGTGTCAGTGCGCCATTTTCCCACACTCTCTAGGCCAGTCTGGACATAGCAGTGGAAGCCTTACCCATGCGCTTGTTGATTTCTGCATCTAGAGACAGGTTACTGGTGATAGTTGAGCCGAGGTAGGTGAACTCTTGAACCACTTCCAGAGCGTGGTCGCCAATATTGATGGATGGAGCATTTCTGACATCCTGCCCCATGATGTTCGTTTTCTTGAGGCTGATGGTTAGGCCAAATTCATTGCAGGCAGACGCAAACCTGTCGATGAGACTCTGCAGGCATTCTTCAGTGTGAGATGTTAAAGCAGCATCGTCAGCAAAGAGGAGTTCTCTGATGAGGACTTTCCGTACTTTGGACTTCGCTCTTAGACGGGCAAGGTTGAACAACCTGCCCCCTGATCTTGTGTGGAGGAAAATTCCTTCTTCAGAGGATTTGAACGCATGTGAAAGCAGCAGGGAGAAGAAAATCCCAAAAAGTGTGGGTGCGAGAACACAGCCCTGTTTCACACCACTCAGGATAGGAAAGGGCTCTGATGAGGAGCCACCATGTTGAATTGTGCCTTTCATATTGTCATGGAATGAGGTGATGATACTTAGTAGCTTTGGTGGACATCCGATCTTTTCTAGTAGTCTGAAGAGACCACGTCTGCTGACGAGGTCAAAGGCTTTGGTGAGATCAATGAAAGCAATGTAGAGGGGCATCTGTTGTTCACGGCATTTCTCCTGTATCTGACGAAGGGAGAACAGGTCTCTATATCACACTGGGAGTTACTGTGGACAGTTCTGATCTCCATATCACACTGGGAGTTACTGTGTACAGTTCAGGTCTCCATATCACACTGGGAGTTATTGTGCACAGTTCAGGTCTCCATATCCTTCTTGGAGTTATTGTGTACAGTTCTGCTCTCCTTATCACACTGGGAGTTACTGTGTACAGTTCCGGTCTCCATATCACACTGGGAGTTACTCTGCACAATTCTGGTCTCCATATCACACTGGGAGTTACTGTGTACAGTTCTGCTCTCCATATCACAGTGGGAGGAACTGTGCACAGTTCTGCTCTCCATATCACACTGGGAGTTACTGTGTACAGTTCTGATCTCCATATCACACTGGGAGTTACTGTGTCCAGTTCTGCTCTCCATATTACACTGGGAGTTACTGTGCACATTTTTGGTCTCCATATGACACTGGGAGTTACTGTGTACAGTTCTGGTCTCCATATCACACTTGGAGTTACTGTGCACAGTTCTGGTCTTCATATCACACTGGGAGTTACATTGCACAGTTCTGGTCTCCATATCACCAATGGGTTTTACTGTGCACATTTCTGCTTTGCATATCACACTGGGAGTTACTGTGTACAGTTCTGCTCTCCATAACACACTGGGAGTTACTGTTTACAGTTCTGCTCTCCATATCACACTGGGAGTTACTGTGCACAGTTCTGGTCTCCATATCACACTGGGTGTTACTGTGCACAGTTCTGCTCTCCATATCACACTGGGAGTTACTGTGTACAGTTCTGCTCTCCATATCACACTGGGAGTTACTGTGCACAGTTCTGCTCTCCATATCACACTGGGAGTTACTGTGTACAGTTCTGCTCTCCATATCACACTGGGAGTTACCGTGCACAGTTCTCCTCTCCATATCACATTGGGAGTTACTGTGCACAGATCTGGTTTCCATATCACACTGGGGGTTACTGTGTACAGTTCTGATCTCCATATCACACTGGGAGTTACTGTGTCCAGTTCTGCTCTCCATATCACACTGGGAGTTACTGTGCACAGTTTTGGTCTCCATATCACACTGGGAGTTACTGTGTACAGTTCTGGTCTCCATATCACACTTGGAGTTACTGTGCACAGTTCTTGTCTCGATATCACTTTGGGAGTTACTGTGTACAGTTCTGGTCTTCATATCACACTGGGAGTTATTGTGCACAGTTCTGGACTCTGTATCACACTCGGTGTTACTGTGTACAGTTCGGCTCTCCATATCACACTGGGAGTTACCGTGCACAGTTCTCCTCTCCATATCACATTGGGAGTTACTGTGCACAGATCTGGTCTCCATATCACACTGAGGGTTACTGTGCACAGTTCTGGTCTCCATATCACACATGGGTTTTACTGTGCACAGTTCTGCTTTGCATATCACACTGGGAGTTACTGTATACAGTTCTGCTCTCCATATCACACTGGGAGTTACTGTGTCCAGTTCTGCTCTCCATCTCACACTGGGAGTTACTGTGTACCGTTCTGCTCTCCATATCACACTGGGAGTTACTGTGTACAGTTCTGATCTCCATATCACACTGGGAGTTACTGTGCACAGTTCTGGTCACCATATCACACTGGGAGTTACTGTGCACAATTCTGGTCTCCATATCACACTGGGAGTTACTGTGTTCAGTTCTGCTCTCCATATCACAGTGGGAGTAACTGTGCACAGTTCTGCTCTCCATATCACACTGGGAGTTACTGTGTACAGTTCTGATCTCCATATCACACTGGGAGTTACTGTGTCCAGTTCTGCTCTCCATATCACACTGGGAGTTACTGTGCACATTTTTGGTCTCCATATGAGACTGGGAGTTACTGTGTACAGTTCTGATCTCCATATCACACTTGGAGTTACTGTGCACAGTTCTGGTCTTCATATCACACTGGGAGTTACATTGCACAGTTCTGGACTCTGTATCACACTAGGTGTTACTGTGTACAGTTCTGCTCTCCATATCACACTGGGAGTTACCGTGCACAGTTCCCCTCTCCATATCTCACTGGGAGTTACTTTATACTGTTCTGGTTTCCCTATCACATTGGGAGTTACTGTGCACAGATCTGGTTTCCATATCACACTGAGGGTTACTGTGCACAGTTCTGGTCTCCATATCACACTGGGAGTTACTGTGCACAGTTCTCCTCTCCATATCACACTGGGAGTTACTGTGTACAGTTCTGGTTTCCCTATCACATTGGGAGTTACTGTGCACAGATCTGGTTTCCATATCACACTGGGAGTTACCGTGCACAGTTCTCCTCTCCATATCACACTGGTAGTTACTGTGCACAGTTCTGGTCTCCATATCACCAATGGGTTTTACTGTGCACATTTCTGCTTTGCATATCACACTGGGAGTTACTGTGTACAGTTCTGCTCTCCATATCACACTGGGAGTTACTGTATACAGTTCTGCTCTCCATACCACACTGGGAGTTACTGTGCACAGTTCTGGTCTCCATATCACACTGGGAGTTACTGTGCACAGTTCTGCTCTCCATATCACACTGGGAGTTACTGTGTACAGTTCTGCTCTCCATATCACACTGGGAGTTACTGTGTACAGTTCGGCTCTCCATATCACACTGGGAGTTACTGTGTACAGTTCTGCTCTCCATATCACCCTGGGAGTTTCTGTATGCAGTTCTGCTCTCTGTATCACACTGGGAGTTACTGTGTGCAGTTCTGCTCTCCATATCACACTGGGAGTTACTGTGCACAGTTCAGGTCTCCATATCCTACTGGGAGTTATTGTGCACAGTTCTGGTCTCTATATCACACTGGGAGTTACTGTGCACAGTTCAGGTCTCCATATCCTACTGGGAGTTATTGTGCACACTTCTGGTCTCCATATCCTACTGGGAGATACTGTGTACTGTTCTGATCTCCATATCACACTGGGAGTTACTGTGTACAGTTCTGATCTCCATATCACACTGGGAGTTATTGTGTACAGTTCTGGTCTCTATATCACACTGGGAGTTACTGTGGACAGTTCTGATCTCCATATCACACTGGGAGTTACTGTGTACAGTTCTGGTCTCCATATCACACTGGGAGTTACTGTGTACAGTTCAGGTCTCCATATCACACTGGGAGATACTGTGTACTGTTCTGATCTCCATATCACACTGGGAGTTACTGTGTACAGTTCTGATCTCCATATCACACTGGGAGTTATGGTGTACAGTTCTGGTCTCTATATCACACTGGGAGTTACTGTGGACAGTTCTGATCTCCAGATCAGACTGGGAGTTACTGTGTACCGTTCTGGTCTCCATATCACACTGGGAGATACTGTGTACTGTTCTGATCTCCATATCACACTGGGAGTTACTGTGTACAGTTCTGATCTCCATATCACACTGGGAGTTATTGTGTACAGTTCTGGTCTCTATATCACACTGGGAGTTACTGTGGACAGTTCTGATCTCCATATCACACTGGGAGTTACTGTGTACAGTTCTGGTCTCCATATCACACTGGGAGTTACTGTGTACAGTTCAGGTCTCCATATCACACTGCGAGTTATTGTGTACAGATCTGCTCTCCTTATCACACTGGGAGTTACTGTGTACAGTTCTGGTCTCCATATCACACTGGGAGTTACTGTGCACAATTCTGGTCTCCATATCACACTGGGAATTACTGTGTACAGTTCTGCTCTCCATATCACACTGGGAGTTACTGTGCACAGTTCTGCTCTCCATATCACACTGGGAGTTACTGTTTACAGTTCTGATCTCCATATCACACTGGGAGTTACTGTGTCCACTTCTGCTCTCCATATCACACTGGGAGTTACTATGCACAGTTTTGGTCTCCATATCACACTGGGAGTTACTGTGTACAGTTCTGGTCTCCATATCACACTTGGAGTTACTGTGCACAGTTCTTGTCTCCAAATCACACTGGGAGTTACTGTGTACAGTTCTGGTCTTCATATCACACTGGGAGTTCCTGTGCACAGTTCTGGACTTTGTATCACACTCGGTGTTACTGTGTACAGTTCTGCTCTCCATATCACACTGGGAGTTACCGTGCACAGTTCTCCTCTCCATATCACACTGGGAGTTACTGTGCGCAGATCTGGTTTCCATATCACACTGGGGGTTTCTGTTTACAGTTCTGATCTCCATATCACACTGGGAGTTACTGTGTCCAGTTCTGCTCTCCATATCACACTGGGAGTTACTGTGCACAGTTCTTGTCTCCATATCACTTTGGGAGTTACTGTGTACAGTTCTGGTCTTCATATCACACTGGGAGTTATTGTGCACAGTTCTGGACTCTGTATCACACTAGGTGTTACTGTGTACAGTTCGGCTCTCCATATCACACTGGGAGTTACCGTGCACAGTTCTCCTCTCCATATCACATTGGGAGTTACTGTGCACAGATCTGGTCTCCATATCACACTGAGGGTTACTGTGCACAGTTCTGGTCTCCATATCACACATGGGTTTTACTGTGCACAGTTCTGCTTTGCATATCACACTGGGAGTTACTGTATACAGTTCTGCTCTCCATATCACACTGGGAGTTACTGTGTCCAGTTCTGCTCTCCATCTCACACTGGGAGTTACTGTGTACAGTTCTGCTCTCCATATCACACTGGGAGTTACTGTGTACAGTTCTGATCTCCATATCACACTGGGAGTTACTGTGCACAGTTCTGCGCTCCATATCACACTGGGAGTTACTGTGTACAGTTCTGATCTCCATATCACACTGGGAGTTACTGTGCACAGTTCTGCTCTCCATATCACACTGGGAGTTACTGTGCACAGTTCTGCTCTCCACATCACACTGGGAGTTCCTGTGGACAGTTCTGCTCTCCATATCACACTGGGAATTACTGTGTACAGTTCTGCTCTCCACATCACACTGGGAGTTACTGTGTACATTTCTGCTCTCCATATCACACTGGGAGTTACTGTGTACAGTTCTGCTCTCTGTATCACACTGGGAGTTACTGTGTGCAGTTCTGCTCTCTGTATCACACTGGGAGTTACTGTGCACAGTTCTGCTCTCCATATCACACTGGGAGTTACTGTGCACAGTTCTGCTCTCCATATCACACTGAGGGTTACTGTGCACAGTTCTGCTCTCCATATCACACTGGGAGTTCCTGTGGACATTTCTGCTCTCCATATCACACTGGGAGTTACTGTGTACAGTTCTGCTCTCTGTATCACACTGGGAGTTACTGTGTGCAGTTCTGCTCTCTGTATCACACTGGGAGTTACTGTGCACAGTTCTCGTCTCCATATCACACTGGGAGTTACTGTGTACAGTTCTGATCTCCATATCACACTGGGAGTTACTGTGAACAGTTCTGGTCTCCATATCACACTGGGAGTTACTGTGTACAGTTCTGATCTCCATATCACACTGGGAGTTACTGTGCACAGTTCTGCTCTCCATATCACACTGGGAGTTACTGTGCACAGTTCTGCTCTCCACATCACACTGGGAGTTCCTGTGGACAGTTCTGCTCTCCATATCACACTGGGAGTTACTGTGCACAGTTCTGCTCTCCACATCACACTGGGAGTTCCTGTTTACATTTCTGCTCTCCATATCACACTGGGAGTTACTGTGTACAGTTCTGCTCTCTGTATCACACTGGGAGTTACTGTGTGCAGTTCTGCTCTCTGTATCACACTGGGAGTTACTGTGCACTGTTCTGCTCTCCATATCACACTGGGAGTTACTGTGCACAGTTCTGCTCTCCATATCACACTGGGAGTTACTGTGCGCAGTTCTGCTCTCTATATCACACTGGGAGTTACTGTGTCCAGTTCTGCTCTCTGTATCACACTGGGAGTTACTGTGCACAGTTCTGCTCTCCATATCACACTGGGAGTTACTGTGTACAGTTCTGCTCTCCATATCACACTGGGAGTTACTGCGTACCTTTGTGGACTCCAAATTACAATAGTGTATATAAAGCACTGTACAATATGTGTACTGTAATATTTGCTCCTTGTCGCACTCTTTATATTTATGTCAGTGATGTTGTCCCATGCATTTTCCGGTTGCTCTCTCACTGTCTCTGCACTTTCCCTGGGAATCCTCTAAATTTTGAAGGATTTCTCCAATTCCCCTTTTGAAAATTCCGATTGATTCTCACTGTCTAATAACATTTCTCCTCATCTCTCCCTCTTCTGCTGATTATCTTAAATCTGTGTCCCTCTGGTTACCAACTGAAAACAATTTCTCCATATTGATCCATTCCTTACCTTGTTAACAATAGAATTGAGCTCACCTTCATCGAAGGAATTTCCAAAATATCCATAAGGTTCGGTGTTGTCAGCCGCCAGGGTATCTGAAGGAGAAGATTTGTAAATTAGATGTTTTTGCTTGTGATTTGGAGACTCGAAGAGTGGCACAGCACAGTGGCGTGAGTTGGAGGAGGGCAGTGTTGTGGGGTGTTGGTGGGGCGATTTTTCACGTGTCCCTCCAGTCGGATATCTGAGGAGATCACGAGTGACGCTGATGTTACACAGGGAGCAATAATCGAGGGGGCTGTAAAATGGGAATCCCATAGGAATCCTGACCTGGGATAATATTTCTGTGCCGGTGACCACTCCATAACTTGCTTCGGACTGCATTCTGCACTTGAATTGATTGCCCAGTTTTTCAGGGAAAGAATGTTGCATCAGTGGGAATCGTCTGCAGCAGCAGTGTGGAGACTGTTACAGGAGAACAGGAGGAGGCTCTGGGCCGCACGCCGAGACACGAACCTCCTCCAGCCCCTACAACCCACCCGATCTCTGTAACCTCCTCCAGCCCCTACAACCCTCCCTATCTCTGTAACCTCCTCCAGCCCCTACAACCCTCCCTATCTCTGTAACCTCCTCCAGCCCCTACAACCCACCCGATCTCTGTAACCTCCTCCAGCCCCTACAACCCTCCCTATCTCTGTAACCTCCTCCAGCCCCGACAACCCACCCGATCTCTGTAATCTCCTCCAGCCCCGACAACCCTCCCTATCTCTGTAGCCTCCTCCAGCCCCTACAACCCTCCCTATCTCTGTAACCTCCTCCAGCCCCTACACCCCTCCCTATCTCTGTAACCTCCTACAGCCCCGATAACCCTCCCTATCTCTGTAACCTCCTCCAGCCCCTACAACCCTCCCTATCTCTGTAACCTCCTCCAGCCCCTACAACCCTCTCTATCTCTGAAACCTCCTCCAGCTCCTTCAACCCTCCCTATCTCTGAAACCTCCTCCAGCCGACAACCCTCCCTCTCTCTGTAACTGACTCCAGCCCCTACAACCTTCCCTATCTCTGTAACCTCCTCCAGCCCCTACAACCCTCCCTATCTCTGTAACCTCCTCCAGCCCCTACAACCCTCCCTATCTCTGAAACCTCCTCTAGCTCCTTCAACCCTCCCTATCTCTGAAACCTCCTCCAGCCGACATCCCTCCCTCTCTCTGTAAGTGCCTCCAGCCCCTACAACCTTCCCTATCTCTGTAACCTCCTCCAGCACCGACAACCCTCCCTATCTCTGTAACCTCCTCCAGCCCTTACAACCCTCCCTATCTCTGTTACCTCCTCCAGCCCCTACACTCCTCCCTATTTCTGTAACCTCCTCCAGCCCCGACAACCCTCCCTATCTCTGTATCCTCCTCCAGCCCCGACAACCCTCCCTATCTCTGTAACCTCCTCCAGCCCCGACAACCCTCCCTATCTCTGTATCCTCCTCAAGCCCCGACAACCCTCCCTCTCTCTGTAACTGCCTCCAGCCCCGACAACCCTCCCTATCTCTGTATATTCCTCCAGCCCCGACAACCCTCCCTATCTCTGTATCCTCCTCCAGCCCCTACAACCCTCCCTATCTCTGTAACATCCTCCAGCCTCTACAACCTTCCCTATCTCTGTAACCTCCTCCAGCTCCTCCAACCTTCCCTATCTCTGTATCCTCCTCCAGCCCCTACAACCCTCCCTATCTCTGTAACATCCTCCAGCCTCTACAACCTTCCCTATCTCTGTAACCTCCTCCAGCTCCTCCAACCTTCCCTATCTCTGTATCCTCCTCCAGCTCCTCCAACCTTCCCTATCTCTGTATCCTCCTCCAGCTCCTCCAACCTTCCCTATCTCTGTATCCTCCTCCAGCCCCGACAACCCTCCCTATCTCTGGAACCTCCTCCAATTGTGCCCACTTGCCCATCCCCCGATTTCCATCGCTTCACCATTGGCAGCCATGCCTTCAGCTGCCTGGGCCCTCGGCTCTGGAATTCCCTCCCTGAACGTTTCCACATCTCTCTCTCCTTTCCATTGCCTTTAAAGCTATCTCTTTACCCTTGCTTTTGGTCACCTGTCTTCGTATCGCCTCAGTGTCATATTTTTTTTGATAATGGATATTGTCAATCGCCTCGGGTCATTTGTCTCTGTTAATACAAGCTGGTGTTGGAAATGACAGAGGGTGGATTCTGGAAGGCTGGTTTGAGGAAAATGGGAAGTCTTTAGATAAATAACCAGGACAGTCACAATGCATAGATTACAGACACATTATATACTGCACACCTACCTCACTGAGAAAACTGGAAACTGAGAGAGAGTGAATGAGAGAAAGGGTGAGAGAGAGTGAGTGAGAGTGGGGGTGAGTGAGAAGAGAGTGGGTGAGAGAGTGAGAAGAGAGCGAGTGACAGAGTGAGAGAGAGAGAGAGTGAGAGTGAGAGAGAGTGAGTGAGTGAGAGAGTGAGTGAGAGAGTGAGAGAGACAGTGAGTGAGTGAGTGAGAGAGAGAGAGTGAGAGAGGGAGTGAGAGAGAGTGAGTGAGAGAGTGAGAAGCGAGTGAGTGACAGAGTGAGAGAGTGAGTGAGAGAGAGTGAGAGTGAGAGTGAGTGAGTGAGAGAGTGAGTGAGAGAGTGAGAAGCGAGTGAGTGACAGAGTGAGAGAGTGAGTGAGAGAGAGTGAGAGTGAGAGTGAGTGAGTGAGAGAGTGAGTGAGAGAGTGACAGAGTGAGAAGAAGGTGAGAGAGAGAGAGAGAGTGAAGGAGAGTGAGAAGAGAGTGGGTGAGAGAGTGAGAAGAGAGTGAGTGACAGAGTGAGAGAGAGAGAGAGAGAGTGAGAGTGAGAGAGTGAGTGACAAAGTGAGAAGATAGTGAGAGAGAGAGAGAGAAAGAGAGTGAGGGAGAGTGAGGAGAGAGTGGGTGAGAGAGTGAGAAGAGAGTGAGTGACAGAGTGAGAGAGAGAGAGAGTGAGAGAGTGAGTGACAGAGTGAGAAGAGAGTGAGAGAAAGAGAGAGAGAGTGAAGGAGAGTGAGAAGAGAGTGGGTGAAAGAGTGAGAAGAGAGTGAGTGACAGAGTGAGTGAGAGAGAGAGAGAGAGAGTGAGAGTGAGAGAGAGAGAGTGAGAGTGAGAGAGAG
The DNA here is from genome assembly GCF_036365525.1 of Heterodontus francisci. NCBI lineage: Eukaryota > Metazoa > Chordata > Chondrichthyes > Heterodontiformes > Heterodontidae > Heterodontus > Heterodontus francisci. The sequence continues at coordinate 12,624,466 of NC_090398.1, read as the reverse complement.
TGAGTGAGAGAGTGAGAGAGTGAGTGACAGAGTGAGAAGAGAGTGAGAGAGAGAGAGAGTGAGGGAGAGTGAGAAGAGAGTGGGTGAGAGAGTGAGAAGAGAGTAAGTGAGAGAGTGAGAGAGTGAGAGAGAGTGAGTGAGAGAGAGTGAGTGAGAGTGAGTGAGAGAGTGAGAGAGTGAGTGACAGAGTGAGAGAGAGAGAGAGAGAGTGAGAGAGAGTGAGTGAGAGAGTGAGACAGTGAGTGACAGAGTGAAAAGAGAGTGAGAGAGAGAGAGAGAGAGTGAAGGAGAGTGAGAAGAGAGTGGGTGAGAGAGAGAGAAGAGAGTGAGTGACAGAGTGAGAGAGAGAGTGAGAGTGAGAGTGAGTGAGTGAGAGTGAGAGAGTGAGTGACAGAGTGAGAGAGAGAGAGAGAGAGTGAGGGAGAGTGAGAAGAGAGTGGGTGAGAGAGTGAGAAGACAGTGAGTGACAGAGTGAGAGAGAGAGAGAGAGAGTGAGAGTGAGAGAGAGAGTGAGTGAGTGAGAGAGTGAGTGACAGAGTGAGAAGAGAGTGAGAGAGAGAGAGATAGAGAGAGGGAGAGAGTGAGGGAGAGTGAGAAGAGTGTGGGTGAGAGAGTGAGAAGACAGTGAGAGACAGAGTGAGAGAGAGAGAGAGTGAGGGTGAGAGAGAGTGAGTGAGAGAGTGAGAGAGTGAGTGAGAGAGTGCGAAGAGAGTGAGAGAGAGAGAGAGAGAGTGAGAACAGAGTGGGTGAGAGAGTGAGAAGAGAGTAAGTGAGAGAGTGAGTGACAGTGAGACACAGAGTGAGAGAGAGAGAGAGAGAGTGAGAGTGAGTGAGAGAGTGAGTGAGAGAGTGAGAAGAGGGTGAGAGAGAGAGAGAGGGAGAGAGAGTGAGGGAGAGTGAGAAGAGAGTGGGTGAGAGAGTGAGAAGAGAGTGAGTGACAGAGTGAGAGAGAGAGAGAGAGTGAGATGAGAGAGAGTGAGAGTGAGAAGAGAGTGGGTGAGAGAGTGAGAAGAGAGCGAGTGACAGAGTGAGAGAGAGAGAGAGAGCGAGAGTGAGAGAGAGAGAAAGTGAGGGAGAGTGAGAAGAGAGTGGGTGAGAGAGTGAGAAGAGAGTGAGTGACAGAGTGAGTGACAGAGTGAGAAGAGAGTGAGGTAGAGAGAGAGTGAGGGAGAGTGGGAAGAGAGTGGGTGAGAGAGTGAGAAGGGTGTGAGTGACAGAGTGAGAGAGAGAGAGAGTGAGAGTGAGAGAGAGTGAGTGTGAGAAGAGAGTGGGTGAGAGAGTGAGAAGAGAGTGAGTGACAGAGTGAGAGAGAGAGAGAGAGTGAGTGAGATTGTGAGAGGGTGAGTGAGAGAGTGAGAAGAGAGTGAGTGAGAAGAGAGTGAGAGAGAGAGAGAGTGAGGGAGAGTGAGAAGAGAGTGGGTGAGAGAGTGAGAAGTGAGTGAGTGACAGAGTGAGAGAGAGCGAGAGTGAGAGAGAGTGAGTGAGAGATTGAGAGAGTGAGTGACAGAGTGAGAATAGAGTGAGTGAGAGATAGAGTGAGAGACAGAGTGAGAGTGAGAGAGAGACAGAGAGAGAGTGAATGAGAGAGTGAGAGAGAGCGAGTGAGAGAATGAGTGAGACAGTGAGTGAGAGAGTGACTGAGAGAGTGAGAGAATGAGTGAGAGACAGAGTGAGAGAGTGAGTGAGAGAGAGAGTGTGACTGAGAGAGTGAGAGAATTAGTGAGAGACAGAGTGAGAGAGTGAGAAGACAGTGAGTGACAGAGTGAGAGAGAGAGAGAGAGAGTGAGAGTGAGAGAGGGAGTGAGAGAGTGAGTGACAGAGTGAAAAGACAGAGAGAGAGAGAGAGAGTGAGGGAGAGTGAGAAGAGAGTGGGAGAGAGAGTGAGAAGATAGTAAGTGACAGAGTGAGTGAGTGAGAGAGAGTGAGTGAGAGTGAGAGTGAGAGAGAGTGAGTGAGAGAGTGAGAGAGTGAGTGACAGAGTGAGAAGAGGGTGAGAGAGAGAGAGAGTGAGGGAGAGTGAGAAGAGAGTGGGTGAGAGAGTGAGAAGAGAGTGAGTGACAGAGTGAGAGAGAGAGAGCGAGAGTGAGAGAGAGTGAGTGAAAGAGTGAGAGAGTGAGTGACAGAGTGAGAAGAGATGAGAGAGAGAGAGAGAGTGAGGGAGAGTGGGAAGAGAGTGGGTGAGAGAGTGAGAAGGGAGTGAGTGACAGAGTGAGAGAGAGAGAGAGAGAGAGAGTGAGAGTGAGAGTGAGTTAGTGAGGGATTGAGAAGAGAGTGAGAGAGAGAGAGAGTGAGGGAGTGTGAGAAGAGAGTGGGTGAGAGAGTGAGAAGAGAGTGAGTGACAGAGTGATAGAGAGAGAGAGAGAGAGTGAGAGAGAGTGAGTGAGAGAGTGAGAGAGTGAGAGACAGAGTGAGAGTGAGAGAGAGACAGAGAGAGAGTGAATGAGCGAGTGAATGAGAGCGAGTGAGATAGTGACTGAGACAGTGAGTGAGAGAGAGTGACTGAGAGAGTGAGAGAATGAGTGAGACAGTGAGTGAGAGAGAAAGAGAGAGTGATTGAGTGAGTGAGTGAGTGAGACAGCGAGTGAGGATGTGAGTGAGGACTTGAGTGAGAGAGTGAGGGAGACAGTGAGAGTGTGAGTGAGGGAGTGAGTGAGGAAGAGAGAGAGAGTGAGTGAAAGAGTGAGTGAGAGAGAGGAAGATAGTGAATGAAAGAGAGTGAAAGTGAGAGAGAGTGAGAGGGTGAATGAGAGAGAGAGTGAGTGAGTGAGAGAATGAGAGGGTGAGAGGTTGAGTGAGTGAGATAGTGAGTGAAGGAGTGGGAGAATGATTGAGAGAGTCAGTGAGAGTGGGGGAGAGTGGGTGAGAGAGTGAGAAGAGAGTGAGTGAGAGAATGAGTGAGAGACAGAGTGAGAGACAGAGTGAGAGTGAGAGAGAGACAGAGTGAGAGAGTGAATGAGAGAGTGAGTGAGAGCGAATGAGAGAGTGAGTGAGACAGTGAGTGAGAGAGTGAGTGAGAGAGTGAGAGAGAGTGAAAGAGTGAGTGAGAGACAGAGTGAGAGAGTCAGGGAGACAGTGAGTGAGAGAGAGAGAGTGATTGAGAGAGTGAGAGAATGAGTGAGAGAATGAGTGAGAGAGTGAGTGAGAGAGAGAGAGGCAGAGTGAGAGAGAGAGTGAGAGTGAGTGAGAGAGTGACTGAGAGAGTGAAAGAGTGAGTGAGAGACAGAGTGAGAGAGTGAGAAGACAGTGAGTGACAGAGTGAGAGAGAGAGAGAGAGTGAGAGTGAGAGAGAGTGAGTGAGAGAGTGAGTGACAGAGTGAAAAGACAGTGAGAGAGAGAGTGAGAGAGAGTGAGTGAGAGAGTGAGTGACAGAGTGAGAAGAGGGTGAGAGAGAGAGAGAGAGAGTGAGGGAGAGTGAGAAGAGAGTGAGTGAGAGACTGAGAAGAGAGTGAATGACAGAGTGAGAGAGAGAGAGAGAGTGAGATGAGAGAGAGTGAGAGTGAGAAGAGAGTGGGTGAGAGAGTGAGAAGAGAGCGAGTGACAGAGTGAGAAGAGAGTGAGAGAGAGAGAGAGAGGAAGAGTGAGAAGAGAGTGGGTGAGAGAGTGAGAAGAGTGTGAGTGACAGAGTGAGAGAGAGAGAGCGAGAGTGAGAGAGAGTGAGTGAGAGAGTGAGAGAGTGAGTGACAGAGTGAGAATAGAGTGAGTGATAGATAGAGTGAGACAGTGAGTGTGAGAGAGAGTGACTGAGAGAGTGAGAGAATGAGTGAAAGACAGAGTGAGAGAGTGAGTGAGAGAGAGAGTGACTGAGAGAGTGAGAGAGTGAGTGAGAGACAGAGTGAGAGAGTGAGTGAGAGAGTGACTGAGAGAGTGAAAGAATGAGAGACAGAGTGAGAGAGTGAGAAGACAGTGAGTGACAGAGTGAGAGAGAGAGAGAGAGAGAGAGAGAGAGTGAGAGTGAGAGAGTGGGAGTGAGAGAGTGAGTGACAGAGTGAAAAGACAGAGAGAGAGAGAGAGAGAGAGAGAGAGTGAGGGATAGTGAGAAGAGAGTGGGTGAGAGAGTGAGTGAGAGTGAGAGAGAGTGAGTGAGAGAGTGAGTGACTGAGTGAGAAGAGGGTGAGAGAGAGAGAGAGAGTGAGGGAGAGTGAGAAGAGAGTGGGTGAGAGAGTGAGAAGAGAGTAAGTGACAGAGTGAGAGAGTGAGAGAATGAGTGAGAGACAGAGTGAGTGAGCAAGTGAGAGAGAGAGAGAGTGACTGAGAGAGTGAGAGAGTGAGTGAGAGACAGAGTGAGAGAGTGAGTGAGAGTGAGTGAGAGAGTGACTGAGAGAGTGATAGAGTGAGTGAGACAGTGAGTGAGAGAGAAAGAGAGAGTGATTGAGTGAGTGAGTGAGTGAGTGAGTGAGACAGCAAGTGAGGATGTGAGTGAGGACTTGAGTGAGAGAGTGAGGGAGACAGTGAGAGTGTGAGTGAGGGAGTGAGTGAGGAAGAGAGAGAGAGTGAGTGACAGGGTGAGTGAGAGAGAGAGAGAGTGAGTGAGTGAGAGAATGAGAGGGTGAGAGGTTGAGTGAGTGAGATAGTGAGTAAAGGCGTGGGAGAGTGATTTAGAGAGTCAGTGAGAGTGGGGGAGAGTTGGTGAGAGAGTGAGAAGAGAGGGAGTGAGAGAATGAGTGAGAGACAAAGTGAGAGACAGAGTGAGAGTGAGAGAGAGACAGAGTGAGAGAGTGAATGAGAGAGTGAGTGAGAGCAAATGAGAGAGTGAGTGAGACAGTGAGTGAGAGAGAGAGTGAAAGAGTGATTGACAGAGTGAGAAGAGAGTGAGAGAGCGAGAGAGAGAGAGAGTGAGGGAGAGTGAGAAGAGAGTGGGTGAGAGAGTGAGAAGAGAGTGAGTGACAGAGTGAGAGAGAGAGAGAGAGAGAGAATGAGAGTGAGAGAGAGTGAGTGACAGAGTGAGAAGAGTTTGAGAGAGAGAGAGAGGGTGAAGGAGAGTGAGAAGAAAGTGGGTGAGAGAGTGAGAAGAGAGTGATTGACAGAGTGAGAGAGATAGAGAGAGAAAGTGAGAGTGAGAGAGAGTGAGAGAGTGAGAGAGTGAGTGACAGAGTGAGAAGAGAGTGAGAGAGAGAGAGAGAGTGAGGGAGAGTGAGAAGAGAGTTGGTGAGAGAGTGAGAAGAGAGTAAGTGAGAGAGTGAGAGAGTGAGAGACAGAGTGAGAGAGTGAGGGAGACAGTGAGTGAGAGAGAAAGAGAGAGTGATTCAGTGAGTGAGTGAGACAGCTAGTGAGGATGTGAGTGAGGGAGTGAGAGAGCGAGTGAGGGAGACAGTGAGAGTGTGAGTGAGGGAGTGACTGATAGAGTGAGTGAGAGAGAGTAAGATAGTGAATGAAAGTGAGTGAAAGTGAGAGAGAGTGAGAGTGTGAGTGAGAGAGAGAGAGAGAGAGTGAGTGAGTGAGTGAGAGAATGAGAGGGTGAGAGGTTGAGTGAGTGAGATAGTGAGTGAAGGAGTGGGAGAGTGAGTGAGAGAGTGAGTGAGAGTGGGGGAGAGTGGGTGAGCGAGTGAGAAGAGAGTGAGTGAGAGAATGAGTGAGAGACAGAGCGAGAGACAGAGTGAGAGTGAGAGAGAGACAGAGTGAGAGAGTGAATGAGAGAGTGAGTGAGAGCGAGTGAGAGAGTGAGTGAGACAGTGAGTGAGAGAGTGAGTGAGAGACAGAGTGAGAGAGTCAGGGAGACAGTGAGTGAGAGAGAGTGATTGAGAGAGTGAGAGAATGAGTGAGAGACAGAGTGAGAGAGTGAGTGAGAGGGAGAGAGACTGAGAGAGTGAGAGAGTGAGTGAGAGACAGAGTGAGAGAGTGAGTGAGAGTGAGTGAGAGAGTGAGTGAGTGAGAGGGTGAGAGAGAGTGAAAGAGTGAGTGAGAGACAGAGTGAGAGAGTCAGGGAGACAGTGAGTGAGAGAGAGAGAGTGATTGAGTGAGTGAGTGAGAAAGCGAGTGAGGGAGTGAGGGAGAGAGTGAGGGAGACAGTGAGAGAGTGAGTGAGGGAGTGAGTGAGGAAGAGAGAGAGTGAGTGAAAGAGTGAGTGAGAGAGAGTGAGATAGTGAATGAGAAAGAGTGAAAGTGAGAGAGAGTGAGAGGGTGAGTGAAAGAGAGAGTGAGTGAGTGAGAGAATGAGAGGGTGAGAGATTGAGTGAGTGAGAGAGTGAGAGAGGGAGTGGGAGAGTGAGTGATAGAGTGAGTGAGAGAGTGAATGAGAGAGAGAATCAGAGGGTGGGAGGGTGAAAAAGTGAGTGAGTGAAAGTGAGTGAGAGACAGAGTGAGAGTGAGAGAGAGACTGAGTGAGAGAGTGAATGAGAGAGTGAATGAGAGTGAGTGAGACAGTGAGTGAGAGAGAGAGTGACTGAGAGAGTGAGAGAGAGACAGAGTGAGAGAGTGTGTGAGAGAGAAAGTGACTGAGAGAGTGAGAGAGTGAGTGAGAGACAGAGTGAGAGAGTGAGACAGTGAGAGAGAGAGAGAGAGAGAGAGAGAGAGAGAGAGAGAGTGATTGAGTGAGTGAGTGAGTGTGAGACAGCGAGTGAGGGAGGGAGTGAGGGAGACAGTGAGAGAGTGAGTGAGGGAGTGAGTGAGGGAGTGAGTGAGGAAAAGAGCAAGAGTGAGTGAAAGAGTGAGTGAGAGAGAGTGAGATAGTGAATGAGAGAGAGTGAAAGTGAGAGAGAGTGAGAGGGTGAGCGAGTGAGAGAGTGAGTGAGTGTGTGTGAGAATGAGAGGGTGAGAGATTGAGTGAGTGACAGAGTGAGAGAGGGAGTGGGAGAGTGAGTGAGAGAATAAATGAGAGAGAGAATGAGAGGGTGGGAGGGTGAAAAAGTGAGTGAGTGTGAGAGAGCAAGTGAGTGAGTGAGAGAGAGTGAGAGCGTGTGAGGGAGTGAGAGTGAGTGAGAGACAGAGTGAGAGTGAGAGAGAGACAGAGTGAGAGAGTGAATGAAAGAGTGTGTGAGAGTGAGTGACAGAGTGTGTGAGACAGTGAGTGAGAGAGAGAGAGTGACTGAGAGAGTGAGAGAGTGAGTGAGAGACAGAGTGAGAGAGTGAGGGAGACAGTGAGTGAGAGAGAGAGTGAGTGAGAGAGTGAGACAGTGAGTGAGAGAGAGAGTGATTCAGTGAGTGAGTGAGTGAGACAGCGAGTGGGGGAGTGAGTGAGGGAGTGAGTGAGGAAGAGAAAGAGAGTGAGTGAAAGAGTGCATGAGAGAGAGTGAGATAGTGACTGAGAGAGAGTGAAAGTGAGAGAGAGTAAGGGGGTGAGAGAGTGAGAGAGAGAGTGAGAGAGTGAGTGAGAGTGAGAAGAGAGTGAGTGAGTGAGAGTGAGAGACAGAGTGAGAGAGTGAGAGAGAGAGAGTGATTGAGTGAGTGAGTGAGTGAGTGTGAGAAAGAGAGAGAGAGAGTGAGAGTGAGAGAGAGTGAGTGAGAGAGTGAGAGAGTGAGAGACAGAGTGAGAGAGTGAGAGAGAGAGAGTGATTGAGTGAGTGAGTGAGTGAGTGTGAGAAAGAGAGAGAGAGAGAGAGAGTGAGAGTGAGAGAGAGTGAGTGAGAGAGTGAGAGGGTGTGACAGAGTGAGAAGAGAGTGAGAGAGAGAGAGAGTGAGTGAGGGAGAGTGAGAGAGTGAGTGAGTGAGAGGGTGAGAGAGAGTGAAAGAGTGAGTGAGAGACAGAGTGAGAGAGTCAGGGAGACAGTGAGTGAGAGAGAGAGAGTGATTGAGTGAGTGAGTGAGAAAGCGAGTGAGGGAGTGAGGGAGAGAGTGAGGGAGACAGTGAGAGAGTGAGTGAGGGAGTGAGTGAGGAAGAGAGAGAGTGAGTGAAAGAGTGAGTGAGAGAGAGTGAGATAGTGAATGAGAAAGAGTGAAAGTGAGAGAGAGTGAGAGGGTGAGTGAAAGAGAGAGTGAGTGAGTGAGAGAATGAGAGGGTGAGAGATTGAGTGAGTGAGAGAGTGAGAGAGGGAGTGGGAGAGTGAGTGATAGAGTGAGTGAGAGAGTGAATGAGAGAGAGAATCAGAGGGTGGGAGGGTGAAAATGTGAGTGAGTGAAAGTGAGTGAGAGACAGAGTGAGAGTGAGAGAGAGACAGAGTGAGAGAGTGAATGAGAGAGTGAATGAGAGTGAGTGAGACAGTGAGTGAGAGAGAGAGTGACTGAGAGAGTGAGAGAGAGACAGAGTGAGAGAGTGTGTGAGAGAGAAAGTGACTGAGAGAGTGAGAGAGTGAGTGAGAGACAGAGTGAGAGAGTGAGACAGTGAGAGAGAGAGAGAGAGAGAGAGAGAGAGAGAGAGAGAGAGTGATTGAGTGAGTGAGTGAGTGTGAGACAGCGAGTGAGGGAGGGAGTGAGGGAGACAGTGAGAGAGTGAGTGAGGGAGTGAGTGAGGGAGTGAGTGAGGAAAAGAGCAAGAGTGAGTGAAAGAGTGAGTGAGAGAGAGTGAGATAGTGAATGAGAGAGAGTGAAAGTGAGAGAGAGTGAGAGGGTGAGCGAGTGAGAGAGTGAGTGAGTGTGTGTGAGAATGAGAGGGTGAGAGATTGAGTGAGTGACAGAGTGAGAGAGGGAGTGGGAGAGTGAGTGAGAGAGTGAGTGAGAGAATAAATGAGAGAGAGAATGAGAGGGTGGGAGGGTGAAAAAGTGAGTGAGTGTGAGAGAGCAAGTGAGTGAGTGAGAGAGAGTGAGAGCGTGTGAGGGAGTGAGAGTGAGTGAGAGACAGAGTGAGAGTGAGAGAGAGACAGAGTGAGAGAGTGAATGAAAGAGTGTGTGAGAGTGAGTGACAGAGTGTGTGAGACAGTGAGTGAGAGAGAGAGAGTGACTGAGAGAGTGAGAGAGTGAGTGAGAGACAGAGTGAGAGAGTGAGGGAGACAGTGAGTGAGAGAGAGAGTGAGTGAGAGAGTGAGACAGTGAGTGAGAGAGAGAGTGATTCAGTGAGTGAGTGAGTGAGACAGCGAGTGGGGGAGTGAGTGAGGGAGTGAGTGAGGAAGAGAAAGAGAGTGAGTGAAAGAGTGCATGAGAGAGAGTGAGATAGTGACTGAGAGAGAGTGAAAGTGAGAGAGAGTAAGGGGGTGAGAGAGTGAGAGAGAGAGTGAGAGAGTGAGTGAGAGTGAGAAGAGAGTGAGTGAGAGAGTGAGAGTGAGAGACAGAGTGAGAGAGTGAGAGAGAGAGAGTGATTGAGTGAGTGAGTGAGTGAGTGTGAGAAAGAGAGAGAGAGAGTGAGAGTGAGAGAGAGTGAGTGAGAGAGTGAGAGAGTGAGAGACAGAGTGAGAGAGTGAGAGAGAGAGAGTGATTGAGTGAGTGAGTGAGTGAGTGTGAGAAAGAGAGAGAGAGAGAGAGAGTGAGAGTGAGAGAGAGTGAGTGAGAGAGTGAGAGGGTGTGACAGAGTGAGAAGAGAGTGAGAGAGAGAGAGAGTGAGTGAGGGAGAGTGAGAAGAGAGTTGGTGAGAGAGTGAGAAAAGAGTAAGTGACAGAGTGAGAGAGTGAGAGAGAGTGAGTGAGAGTGAGAGAGAGTGAGTGAGAGGGTGAGAGAGTGAGAGACAGAGTGAGAGAGTGAGAGAGAGAGAGAGTGATTGAGTGAGTGAGTGAGTGAGTGTGAGAAAGAGAGAGAGAGAGAGAGAGTGAGAGTGAGAGAGAGTGAGAGAGTGAGAGAGTGAGTGACTGAGTGAGAAGAGAGTGAGAGAGAGAGAGAGAGAGAGAGAGAGAGAGAGAGAGAGAGAGGGAGAGTGAGAAGAGAGTGGGTGAGAGAGTGAGAAGAGAGTGAGTGACAGAGTGAGAGAGAGAGAGTGAGAGAGTGAGTGACAGAGTGAGAAGAGAGTGAGTGAGCGAGAGAGAGAGAGTGAGGGAGAGTGAGAAGAGAGTGGATGAGAGAGTGAGAAGAGAGTGAGTGACAGAGTGAGAGAGAGAGAGAGAGTGAGAGTGAGAGAGAGTGAGTGAGAGAGTGTGACAGAGTGAGAAGAGAGTGAGAGAGAGAGAGAGAGAGTGAAGGAGAGTGAGAAGAGAGTGGATGAGAGAGTGAGAAGAGAGTGAGTGACAGAGTGAGAGAGAGAGAGAGAGAGAGAGTGAGAGAGAGTGAGAGAGTGAGAGAGTGAGTGACTGAGTGAGAAGAGAGTGAGAGAGAGAGAGAGAGAGAGAGAGAGAGAGGGAGAGTGAGAAGAGAGTGGGTGAGAGAGTGAGAAGAGAGTGAGTGACAGAGTGAGAGAGAGAGAGTGAGAGAGTGAGTGACAGAGTGAGAAGAGAGTGAGTAGCGAGAGAGAGAGAGAGTGAGGGAGAGTGAGAAGAGAGTGGATGAGAGAGTGAGAAGAGAGTGAGTGACAGAGTGAGAGAGAGAGAGAGAGTGAGAGTGAGAGAGAGTGAGTGAGAGAGTGAGAGAATGAGTGACAGAGTGAGAAGAGATTGAGAGAGAGAGAGAGAGAGTAAGGAGAGTGAGAAGAAAGTGGGTGAGAGTGAGAAGAGAGTGATTGACAGAGTGAGAGAGATAGAGAGAGAGAGTGAGAGTGAGAGAGAGTGAGTGAGAGAGTGAGAGAGTGAGTGACAGAGTGAGAAGAGATTGAGAGAGAGAGAGAGAGAGAGAGTGAAGGAGAGTGAGAAGAAAGTGGGTGAGAGTGAGAAGAGAGTGTTTGACAGAGTGAGAGAGATAGAGAGAGAGAGTGAGAGTGAGAGAGAGTGAGAGAGTGAGAGAGTGACAGGGTGAGTGAGAGAGAGAGAGAGTGAGTGAGTGAGAGAATGAGAGGGTGAGAGGTTGAGTGAGTGAGACAGCGAGTGAGGATGTGAGTGAGGACTTGAGCGAGAGAGTGAGGGAGACAGTGAGAGTGTGAGTGAGGGAGTGAGTGAGGAAGAGAGAGAGAGTGAGTGAAAGAGTGAGTGAGAGAGAGTAAGATAGTGAATGAAAGAGAGTGAAAGAGAGACAGGGTGACAGGGAGAGTGAGAGAGAGAGAGAGTGAGTGAGTGAGAGAATGAGAGGGTGAGAGGTTGAGTGAGTGAGATAGTGAGTAAAGGCGTGGGAGAGTGATTGAGAGAGTCAGTGAGAGTGGGGGAGAGTGGGTGAGAGAGTGAGAAGAGAGGGAGTGAGAGAATGAGTGAGAGACAGAGTGAGAGACAGAGTGAGAGTGAGAGAGAGACAGAGTGAGAGAGTGAATGAGAGAGTGAGTGAGAGCAAATGAGAGAGTGAGTGAGACAGTGAGTGAGAGAGTGAGTGACAGAGTGAGTGACAGAGTGAGAAGAGAGTGAGAGAGCGAGAGAGAGAGTGAGGGAGAGTGAGAAGAGAGTGGGTGAGAGAGTGAGAAGAGAGTGAGTGACAGAGTGAGAGAGAGAGAGAGAGAGAATGAGAGTGAGAGAGAGTGAGTGACAGAGTGAGAAGAGAGTGAGAGAGCGAGAGAGAGAGAGTGAGGGAGAGTGAGAAGAGAGTGGGTGAGAGAGTGAGAAGAGAGTGAGTGACAGAGTGAGAGAGAGAGAGAGAGAGAGAGAATGAGAGTGAGAGAGAGTGAGTGACAGAGTGAGAAGAGATTGAGAGAGAGAGAGAGAGAGTGAAGGAGAGTGAGAAGAAAGTGGGTGAGAGAGTGAGAAGAGAGTGATTGACAGAGTAAGAGAGATAGAGAGAGAGAGTGAGAGTGAGAGAGAGTGAGAGAGTGAGTGACAGAGTGAGAAGAGATTGAGAGAGAGAGAGAGAGAGAGTGAGGGAGAGTGAGAAGAGAGTTGGTGAGAGAGTGAGAAGAGAGTAAGTGACAGAGTGAGAGAGTGAGTGAGAGTGAGAGAGAGTGAGTGAGAGAGTGAGAGTGTGAGAGACAGAGTGAGAGAGTGAGGGAGACAGTGAGTGAGAGAGAAAGAGAGAGTGATTGAGTGAGTGAGTGAGTGAGACAGCTTGTGAGGATGTGAGTGAGGGAGTGAGAGAGAGAGTGAGGGAAACAGTGAGAGTGTTGTTGAGGGAGTGAGTGAAAGAGTGAGTGAGAGAGAGTAAGATAGTGAATGAAAGTGAGTGAAAGTGAGAGAGAGTGAGAGGGTGAGTGAGAGAGAGAGAGAGAGAGTGAGTGAGTGAGAGAATGAGAGGTTGAGAGGTTGAGTGAGTGAGATAGTGAGTGAAGGAGTGGGAGAGTGAGTGAGAGAGTGAGTGAGAGTGGGGGAGAGTGGGTGAGAGAGTGAGAAGAGAGTGAGTGAGAGAATGAGTGAGAGACAGAGTGAGAGTGAGAGAGAGACAGAGTGAGAGAGTGAATGAGAGAGTGAGTGAGAGCGAGTGAGAGAGTGAGTGAGACAGTGAGTGAGAGAGTGAATGAGAGACAGAGTGAGAGAGTCAGGGAGACAGTGAATGAGAGAGAGTGATTGAGAGGGTGAGAGAATGAGTGAGAGACAGAGTGAGAGAGTGAGTGAGAGGGAGAGTGACTGAGAGAGTGAGAGAGTGAGTGAGAGACAGAGTGAGAGAGTGAGTGAGAGTGAGTGAGAGAGTGAGTGAGTGAGAGTGTGAGAGAGAGTGAAAGAGTGAGTGAGAGACAGAGTGAGAGAGTCAGGGAGACAGTGAGTGAGAGAGAGAGAGTGATTGAGTGAGTGAGTGAGACAGCGAGTGAGGGAGTGAGGGAGAGAGTGAGGGAGACAGTGAGAGAGTGAGTGAGGGAGTGAGTGAGGAAGAGAGAGAGTGAGTGAAAGAGTGAGTGAGAGAGAGTGAGATAGTGAATGAGAAAGAGTGAAAGTGAGAGAGAGTGAGAGGGTGTGAAAGAGAGAGTGAGTGAGTGAGAGAATGAGAGGGTGAGAGATTGAGTGAGTGAGAGAGTGAGAGAGGGAGTGGGAGAGTGAGTGATAGAGTGAGTGAGAGAGTGAATGAGAGAGAGAATCAGAGGGTGGGAGGGTGAAAAAGTGAGTGAGTGAAAGTGAGTGAGAGACAGAGTGAGAGTGAGAGAGAGACAGAGTTAGAGACAGAGTGAGAGACAGAGTGAGTGTGAGGGAGAGACAGAGTGAGAGAGTGACTGAGAGAGTGAGTGAGAGCGAGTGAGAGAGTGAGTGAGAGAGTGAGTGAGAGAGTGAGTGAGAGACAGAGTGAGAGAGTCAGGGAGACAGTGAGTGAGAGAGAGTGATTGAGAGAGTGAGAGAGTGAGAGAATGAGTGAGAGACAGAGTGAGAGAGTGAGTGAGAGGGAGAGTGACTGAGAGAGTGAGAGAGTGAGTGAGAGACAGAGTGAGAGAGTGAGTGAGAGTGAGTGAGAGAGTGAGTGAGTGAGAGGGTGAGAGAGAGTGAAAGAGTGAGTGAGAGACAGAGTGAGAGAGTCAGGGAGACAGTGAGTGAGAGAGAGAGAGTGATTGAGTGAGTGAGTGAGACAGCGAGTGAGGGAGTGAGGGAGAGAGTGAGGGAGACAGTGAGAGAGTGAGTGAGGGAGTGAGTGAGGAAGAGAGAGAGTGAGTGAAAGAGTGAGTGAGAGAGAGTGAGATAGTGAATGAGAAAGAGTGAAAGTGAGAGAGAGTGAGTGAGTGAGTGAAAGAGAGAGTGAGTGAGTGAGAGAATGAGAGGGTGAGAGATTGAGTGAGTGAGAGAGTGAGAGAGGGAGTGGGAGAGTGAGTGATAGAGTGAGTGAGAGAGTGAATGAGAGAGAGAATCAGAGAGTGGGAGGGTGAAAAAGTGAGTGAGTGAAAGTGAGTGAGAGACAGAGTGAGAGTGAGAGAGAGACAGAGTGAGAGAGTGTGTGAGAGAGAAAGTGACTGAGAGAGTGAGAGAGTGAGTGAGAGACAGAGTGAGAGAGTTAGAGAGTGAGACAGTGAGAGAGAGAGAGAGAGAGAGAGAGAGTGAATGAGTGAGTGAGTGAGTGAGTGTGAGACAGCGAGTGAGGGAGGGAGTGAGGGAGACAGTGAGAGAGTGAGTGAGGGAGTGAGTGAGGGAGTGAGTGAGGAAAAGAGCGAGAGTGAGTGAAAGAGTGAGTGAGAGAGAGTGAGACAGTGAATGAGAGAGAGTGAAAGTGAGAGAGAGTGAGAGGGTGAGCGAGTGAGAGAGTGAGTGAGTGAGTGTGAGAATGAGAGGGTGAGAGATTGAGTGAGTGACAGAGTGAGAGAGGGAGTGGGAGAGTGAGTGAGAGAGTGAGTGAGAGAATAAATGAGAGAGAGAATGAGAGGGTGGGAGGGTGAAAAAGTGAGTGAGTGTGAGAGAGCAAGTAAGTGAGTGAGAGAGAGTCAGAGCGTGTGAGGGAGTGAGAGTGAGTGAGAGACAGAGTGAGAGTGAGAGAGAGACAGAGTGAGAGAGTGAATGAAAGAGTGTGTGAGAGTGAGTGACAGAGTGTGTGAGACAGTGAGTGAGAGAGAGAGTGACTGAGAGAGTGAGAGAGTGAGTGAGAGACAGAGTGAGAGAGTGAGGGAGACAGTGAGTGAGAGAGAGAGTGAGTGAGAGAGTGAGACAGTGAGTGAGAGAGAGAGTGATTCAGTGAGTGAGTGAGTGAGACAGCGAGTGGGGGAGTGAGTGAGGGAGTGAGTGAGGAAGAGAAAGAGAGTGAGTGAAAGAGTGCATGAGAGAGAGTGAGATAGTGACTGAGAGAGAGTGAAAGTGAGAGAGAGTAAGGGGGTGAGAGAGTGAGAGAGAGAGTGAGAGAGTGAGTGAGAGTGAGAAGAGAGTGGGTGAGAGAGTGAGAAGAGAGTGAGTGACAGAGTGAGAGAGAGAGAGAGTGAGAGTCAGAGAGAGTGAGTGAGAGAGAGAGAGAGTGACTGAAAGAGTGAGAAGAGAGTGAGAGAGAGAGACAGAGAGAGTGAAGGAGAGTGAGAAGAGAGTGGATCAGGGAGTGAGAAGAGAGTGAGTGACAGAGTGAGAGAGAGAGAGAGACAGAGAGAAAGAGTGAGAGTGAGATAGAGTGAGTGAGAGAGTGAGAGAGTGAGTGACAGAGTGAGAAGAGAGTGAGTGAGAGACAGAGTGAGAGAGAGAGAGAGAGTGAGAGTGAGAGAGAGTGAGTGAGAGAGTGAGAGAGTGAGTGACAGAGTGAGAAGAGAGTGAGAGTGAGAGAGAGAGAGTGAGGGAGAGTGAGAAGAGAGTTGGTGAGAGAGTGAGAAAAGAGTAAGTGACAGTGAGAGAGTGAGAGAGAGTGAGTGAGAGTGAGAGAGAGTGAGTGAGAGAGTGAGAGAGTGAGAGACAGAGAGAGAGAGTGAGTGAAAGAGTGAGTGAGAGAGAGTAAGATAGTGAATGAAAGAGAGTGAAAGAGAGACAGAGTGACAGGGAGAGTGAGAGAGAGAGAGAGTGAGTGAGTGAGAGAATGAGAGGGTGAGAGGTTAAGTGAGTGAGATAGTGAGTAAAGGCGTGGGAGAGTGATTGAGAGAGTCAGTGAGAGTGGGGGAGAGTGGGTGAGAGAGTGAGAAGAGAGGGAGTGAGAGAATGAGT
Organism: Heterodontus francisci; assembly: GCF_036365525.1. NCBI lineage: Eukaryota > Metazoa > Chordata > Chondrichthyes > Heterodontiformes > Heterodontidae > Heterodontus > Heterodontus francisci. The sequence continues at coordinate 12,609,146 of NC_090398.1, read as the reverse complement.
GAGAGACAGAGTGAGAGACAGAGTGAGAGTGAGAGAGAGACAGAGTGAGAGAGTGAATGAGAGAGTGAGTGAGAGCAAATGAGAGAGTGAGTGAGACAGTGAGTGAGAGAGTGAGTGACAGAGTGAGTGACAGAGTGAGAAGAGAGTGAGAGAGCGAGAGAGAGAGTGAGGGAGAGTGAGAAGAGAGTGGGTGAGAGAGTGAGAAGAGAGTGAGTGACAGAGTGAGAGAGAGAGAGAGAGAGAATGAGAGTGAGAGAGAGTGAGTGACAGAGTGAGAAGAGAGTGAGAGAGCGAGAGAGAGAGAGTGAGGGAGAGTGAGAAGAGAGTGGGTGAGAGAGTGAGAAGAGAGTGAGTGACAGAGTGAGAGAGAGAGAGAGAGAGAGAGAATGAGAGTGAGAGAGAGTGAGTGACAGAGTGAGAAGAGATTGAGAGAGAGAGAGAGAGTGAAGGAGAGTGAGAAGAAAGTGGGTGAGAGAGTGAGAAGAGAGTGATTGACAGAGTGAGAGAGATAGAGAGAGAGAGTGAGAGTGAGAGAGAGTGAGAGAGTGAGTGACAGAGTGAGAAGAGATTGAGAGAGAGAGAGAGAGAGAGAGTGAGGGAGAGTGAGAAGAGAGTTGGTGAGAGAGTGAGAAGAGAGTAAGTGACAGAGTGAGAGAGTGAGTGAGAGTGAGAGAGAGTGAGTGAGAGAGTGAGAGTGTGAGAGACAGAGTGAGAGAGTGAGGGAGACAGTGAGTGAGAGAGAAAGAGAGAGTGATTGAGTGAGTGAGTGATTGAGACAGCTAGTGAGGATGTGAGTGAGGGAGTGAGAGAGAGAGTGAGGGAAACAGTGAGAGTGTTGTTGAGGGAGTGAGTGAAAGAGTGAGTGAGAGAGAGTAAGATAGTGAATGAAAGTGAGTGAAAGTGAGAGAGAGTGAGAGGGTGAGTGAGAGAGAGAGAGAGAGTGAGTGAGTGAGAGAATGAGAGGTTGAGAGGTTGAGTGAGTGAGATAGTGAGTGAAGGAGTGGGAGAGTGAGTGAGAGAGTGAGTGAGAGTGGGGGAGAGTGGGTGAGAGAGTGAGAAGAGAGTGAGTGAGAGAATGAGTGAGAGACAGAGTGAGAGTGAGAGAGAGACAGAGTGAGAGAGTGAATGAGAGAGTGAGTGAGAGCGAGTGAGAGAGTGAGTGAGACAGTGAGTGAGAGAGTGAATGAGAGACAGAGTGAGAGAGTCAGGGAGACAGTGAATGAGAGAGAGTGATTGAGAGGGTGAGAGAATGAGTGAGAGACAGAGTGAGAGAGTGAGTGAGAGGGAGAGTGACTGAGAGAGTGAGAGAGTGAGTGAGAGACAGAGTGAGAGAGTGAGTGAGAGTGAGTGAGAGAGTGAGTGAGTGAGAGTGTGAGAGAGAGTGAAAGAGTGAGTGAGAGACAGAGTGAGAGAGTCAGGGAGACAGTGAGTGAGAGAGAGAGAGTGATTGAGTGAGTGAGTGAGACAGCGAGTGAGGGAGTGAGGGAGAGAGTGAGGGAGACAGTGAGAGAGTGAGTGAGGGAGTGAGTGAGGAAGAGAGAGAGTGAGTGAAAGAGTGAGTGAGAGAGAGTGAGATAGTGAATGAGAAAGAGTGAAAGTGAGAGAGAGTGAGAGGGTGTGAAAGAGAGAGTGATTGAGTGAGAGAATGAGAGGGTGAGAGATTGAGTGAGTGAGAGAGTGAGAGAGGGAGTGGGAGAGTGAGTGATAGAGTGAGTGAGAGAGTGAATGAGAGAGAGAATCAGAGGGTGGGAGGGTGAAAAAGTGAGTGAGTGAAAGTGAGTGAGAGACAGAGTGAGAGTGAGAGAGAGACAGAGTTAGAGACAGAGTGAGAGACAGAGTGAGTGTGAGGGAGAGACAGAGTGAGAGAGTGACTGAGAGAGTGAGTGAGAGCGAGTGAGAGAGTGAGTGAGAGAGTGAGTGAGAGAGTGAGTGAGAGACAGAGTGAGAGAGTCAGGGAGACAGTGAGTGAGAGAGAGTGATTGAGAGAGTGAGAGAGTGAGAGAATGAGTGAGAGACAGAGTGAGAGAGTGAGTGAGAGGGAGAGTGACTGAGAGAGTGAGAGAGTGAGTGAGAGACAGAGTGAGAGAGTGAGTGAGAGTGAGTGAGAGAGTGAGTGAGTGAGAGGGTGAGAGAGAGTGAAAGAGTGAGTGAGAGACAGAGTGAGAGAGTCAGGGAGACAGTGAGTGAGAGAGAGAGAGTGATTGAGTGAGTGAGTGAGACAGCAAGTGAGGGAGTGAGGGAGGGAGTGAGGGAGACAGTGAGAGAGTGAGTGAGGGAGTGAGTGAGGAAGAGAGAGAGTGAGTGAAAGAGTGAGTGAGAGAGAGTGAGATAGTGAATGAGAAAGAGTGAAAGTGAGAGAGAGTGAGTGAGTGAGTGAAAGAGAGAGTGAGTGAGTGAGAGAATGAGAGGGTGAGAGATTGAGTGAGTGAGAGAGTGAGAGAGGGAGTGGGAGAGTGAGTGATAGAGTGAGTGAGAGAGTGAATGAGAGAGAGAATCAGAGAGTGGGAGGGTGAAAAAGTGAGTGAGTGAAAGTGAGTGAGAGACAGAGTGAGAGTGAGAGAGAGACAGAGTGAGAGAGTGTGTGAGAGAGAAAGTGACTGAGAGAGTGAGAGAGTGAGTGAGAGACAGAGTGAGAGAGTTAGAGAGTGAGACAGTGAGAGAGAGAGAGAGAGAGAGAGTGAATGAGTGAGTGAGTGAGTGAGTGTGAGACAGCGAGTGAGGGAGGGAGTGAGGGAGACAGTGAGAGAGTGAGTGAGGGAGTGAGTGAGGGAGTGAGTGAGGAAAAGAGCGAGAGTGAGTGAAAGAGTGAGTGAGAGAGAGTGAGACAGTGAATGAGAGAGAGTGAAAGTGAGAGAGAGTGAGAGGGTGAGCGAGTGAGAGAGTGAGTGAGTGAGTGTGAGAATGAGAGGGTGAGAGATTGAGTGAGTGACAGAGTGAGAGAGGGAGTGGGAGAGTGAGTGAGAGAGTGAGTGAGAGAATAAATGAGAGAGAGAATGAGAGGGTGGGAGGGTGAAAAAGTGAGTGAGTGTGAGAGAGCAAGTAAGTGAGTGAGAGAGAGTCAGAGCGTGTGAGGGAGTGAGAGTGAGTGAGAGACAGAGTGAGAGTGAGAGAGAGACAGAGTGAGAGAGTGAATGAAAGAGTGTGTGAGAGTGAGTGACAGAGTGTGTGAGACAGTGAGTGAGAGAGAGAGTGACTGAGAGAGTGAGAGAGTGAGTGAGAGACAGAGTGAGAGAGTGAGGGAGACAGTGAGTGAGAGAGAGAGTGAGTGAGAGAGTGAGACAGTGAGTGAGAGAGAGAGTGATTCAGTGAGTGAGTGAGTGAGACAGCGAGTGGGGGAGTGAGTGAGGGAGTGAGTGAGGAAGAGAAAGAGAGTGAGTGAAAGAGTGCATGAGAGAGAGTGAGATAGTGACTGAGAGAGAGTGAAAGTGAGAGAGAGTAAGGGGGTGAGAGAGTGAGAGAGAGAGTGAGAGAGTGAGTGAGAGTGAGAAGAGAGTGGGTGAGAGAGTGAGAAGAGAGTGAGTGACAGAGTGAGAGAGAGAGAGAGTGACAGTCAGAGAGAGTGGGTGAGAGAGAGAGAGAGTGACTGAAAGAGTGAGAAGAGAGTGAGAGAGAGAGACAGAGAGAGTGAAGGAGAGTGAGAAGAGAGTGGATCAGGGAGTGAGAAGAGAGTGAGTGACAGAGTGAGAGAGAGAGAGAGACAGAGAGAAAGAGTGAGAGTGAGATAGAGTGAGTGAGAGAGTGAGAGAGTGAGTGACAGAGTGAGAAGAGAGTGAGTGAGAGACAGAGTGAGAGAGAGAGAGAGAGTGAGAGTGAGAGAGAGTGAGTGAGAGAGTGAGAGAGTGAGTGACAGAGTGAGAAGAGAGTGAGAGTGAGAGAGAGAGAGTGAGGGAGAGTGAGAAGAGAGTTGGTGAGAGAGTGAGAAAAGAGTAAGTGACAGTGAGAGAGTGAGAGAGAGTGAGTGAGAGTGAGAGAGAGTGAGTGAGAGAGTGAGAGAGTGAGAGACAGAGAGAGAGAGTGAGAGAGAGAGAGAGAGAGAGTGATTGAGTGAGTGAGTGAGTGAGTGTGAGAAAGAGAGAGAGAGAGAGTGAGAGTGAGAGAGAGTGAGTGAGAGAGTGAGAGAGTGTGACAGAGTGAGAAGAGAGTGAGAGAGAGAGAGAGAGAGAGTGAAGGAGAGTGAGAAGAGAGTGGATGAGAGAGTGAGAAGAGAGTGAGTGACAGAGTGAGAGAGAGAGAGAGAGAGAGAGAGAGTGAGAGAGAGTGAGAGAGTGAGAGTGTGAGTGACAGAGTGAGAAGAGAGTGAGAGAGAGAGAGAGAGAGAGAGAGAGAGAGAGAGAGAGAGAGAGAGGGAGAAGAGAGTGAGAGAGAGTGAGTGACAGAGTGAGAAAGAGAGAGACAGAGAGAACGAGTGAGAGTGAGATAGAGTGAGTGAGAGAGTGAGAGTGAGTGACAGAGTGAGAAGAGAGTGAGAGAGCGAATGAGAGAGAGAGTGAGGGAGAGAGTGACAGTGTGAGAAGAGAGTGAGAGAGAGAGAGAGAGAGAGTGAGGGAGAGTGAGTGAGAGAGTGAGAGAGTGAGTGACAGAGTGAGAAGAGAGTGAGAAGAGAGTGAGAGAGAGAGACAGAGAGAGGGAGAGTGAGAAGAGAGTGGGTGAGAGAGTGAGAGAGAGCGAGTGACAGAGTGAGAGAGAGCGAGTGACAGAGTGAGAGAGAGCGAGAGAGAGAGAGAGTGAGAGTGAGAGAGAGTGAGTGAGAGAGTGAGAGAGTGAGTGACAGAGTGAGAAGAGAGTGAGAGAGAGAGAGAGAGAGAGGGAGTGAGAAGAGAGTGGGTGAGAGAGTGAGAAGAGAGTGAGTGACAGAGTGAGAGAGAGAGAGAGAGAGAGTGAGAGTGAGAGAGAGTGAGTGAGAGAGTGAGTGACAGAGTGAGAAGAGAGTGAGAGAGAGAGAGAGAGAGAGAGTGAAGGAGAGTGAGAAGAGAGTGGATGAGGGAGTGAGAAGAGAGTGAGTGACAGAGTGAGAGAGAGAAAGAGAGAGAGTGAGAGTGAGTGACTGAGGGAGTGAGAGAGTGAGTGACAGAGTGAGAAGAGAGTGAGAGAGCGAGAGAGAGACAGAGTGAGGGAGAGTGAGAAGAGAGTGGGTGAGAGAGTGAGAAGAGAGTGAGTGACAGAGTGAGAGAGAGAGAGAGAGAGAGAGAGTGAGAGTTAGAGAGAGTGAGTGAGAGAGTGAGAGAGTGAGTGAGAGAGTGAGAAGAGACTGAGAGAGAGAGAGAGAGAGTGAAGGAGAGTGAGAAGAGAGTGGGTGAGAGAGTGAGAAGAGAGTGAGTGACAGAGTGAGAGAGATAGAGAGAGAGAGTGAGAGTGAGAGAGAGTGAGAGAGTGAGTGACAAAGTGAGAAGAGAGTGAGAGAGAGAGAGAGAGAGAGTGAGGGAGAGTGAGAAGAGAGTGGGTGAGAGAGTGAGAAGAGAATGAGTGACAGAGTGAGAGAGAGAGAGAGAGTGAGTGTGAGAGAGAGTGAGTGAGAGAGTGAGGGAGTGAGTGAGAGAGAGAGAGAGTGAAAGAAGAGAGAGAGAGAGTGAGAGAGAGTGAGAAGAGAGTGGGTGAGAGAGTGAAAAGAGAGTGAGTGACAGAGTGAGTGAGAGAGAGAGAGAGTGAGAGAGAGTGAGTGAGAGAGTGAGTGACAGAGTGAGAAGAGAGTGAGAGAGAGAGAGAGAGTGAGTGAGAGAGTGAGCGAGTGAGTGACAGAGTGAGAAGAGAGTGAGAGAGAAAGAGAGAGAGAGTGAAGGAGAGTGAGAAGAGAGTGGAATGAGAGCGTGAGAAGAGAGTGAGTGACAGAGTGAGAGAGAGAGAGAGA